>NW_025936209.1:0-52316 GCF_000764305.2 Hyalella azteca | reverse complement strand
GTGTGTTTGTGCCGGGCTTACATTCACTTATTTACCTTCGTATTCAGAACAATTTTCTATTTACACAATTGTAATTCTGCCGATGTTTGATAAGTAATAGTATTTATTCCAATATGTAGTGTGCTTATCGATGGCTGGCGCTGATTTTCAAGATAAATAAAGTAATATTATTAAATGTGCAGATATAACAGTAAGAGCAAGATATGGAATGTGATTTATATGTTCCGTTGTCCCGCAGATCGTAGACTTGTTCGAGTCAGAGAGCGAGAGCGACTCTGATGAAGTCAAAGCCAAGCGCTTTGAAGACCTGGTCGCCCTCATGCAGAAGGTTGGAGTCTACGACTGGTGCTGACGACTTGAGACTTGTGCTGACGACTTGATGCTTGTGCTGACGACTGCTCAAGACTTGTGCTGACGACTGCTTCAATATTACCGTCAAGTGCTGATGGAGATCAGCAATGCTTCGGAAGTTGTATATGAGAAATATTGAGTGGAACAATCCGTTTCATAGTCACCTTGACTCCGAAGTGGTACATATGCGTACCACGAAATGTATTTCTCCAGGACGTAGTGGTACATAGTTCAGGTTGCCTAAAATCGGCCAAATCAGAGTCCAAAAAAAAAAGCGATAACTCAATATATACTAGTTTATTTGTAGGTTCCGCTAAAAAATTCCCTTCATTTTATTTTTGCAGTATTTAAAATTTAATTAGGAAGTACCCATATTATAAATTTTAGCCGGCCAACGCAACTGAGAAAAACTAATGCACGGAATTTGTCCGGAAAAAATGACCGTCCGGCAACCCGGTTTAAAAACAGTACAAGATGAAGCAATCGTAGTCAACGTGTTAAGCAGGCCCTTCCTTGCTCGGTGCTTCGCCATATCTTTAGCTATCACTGATAGACCTTTACGTTATTGATATGACGATTACCTCTAATTCCGCATTGTTTTCCAGAGACTCCCACCGAAAATTGAAGAAAGAAACGAGAAGCTCAAAACAGAGATGATGGGTGAGTTCCGACAGTTGAAGCTTACTGCTGTTCATGTTTGATCTGTAAGAGAGACTTCTTTTATGTAGCGCCCACGTGTTTCTCAGTGATGTCATGTTGTCGTGCACTACATAATTTCTGCAAATAATAATTGTGTGTTGCGGATGGGTTTAAAATGTAAGTTTTACATGCGTTTAAAATGTAAGTTAAATATAGGTTTAAAATGCAAGTTCTCATCCTGTACACCGATTTAACAAATGATTTTCCAAGTCAACGAATTGCACTCTATGAGCTTGGCAGAAATTCATGTCATTCCCTTGAGCTCCACAACATCCTTTTTGTTAACAGGGAAGCTGAAGGACTTGGGCAACATGATCCTGAGACCTTTTGGCATGTCCACGGATAATTTCCAGCTACAGCAGGACCCAAAGAGCGGAGGTTACAACATTCAGTTCAAACAGAATCCATGAACTTCCCGCTAGTCCGTTAACTTAAGAATTGGCAAAGATAATTACTTTAGAAGAAATTTAATGAAGTGCCCTTCATGTTCTGATGGCTGCCGTCACTACAGCGCTATTCATNAAGATTGTCAATGGTTTGCATCTTGCGCTCTTTGTACTGTACGCTATTGACGATGGCATCTGGCATTAATTGCCTCAAGATTGTCAATGGTTTGCATCTTGCGCTCTTTGTACTGTACACTATTAACGATGCAGGTAGTTTGGCTCTACTTGAATTATATTTGCTTCGTAGCACAATACTTGGCACATCTTCTGTCCTGCAATGCCCGCGCCTTGGCTGTCTGTAATCCTGAACCTAATTCCTTTGTTACATTCACGAGGTTCTGTCTTCGTATACCGTCACATTTTATTATGTATGAACATGAGAAACGCTATACGCATAAACCTTGTCATGATAATTTGGCCACAATTATGATATGAAGGGCAATTATTGCATGCGTTTTGGCCACTAGGCAACAATGCTCTGTATTTTAATTAGTTTCACTGGCAGTTTTACCGCGGCAGCCATCGCGTTTCTGCTGCCATCGGTGCTTGAGACGTTCCTTCCCTGCATGCAATATTAAACCAGACCAACACTGAATTACAACACTTCCATAATAAACCAGACCAACACTGAATTACAACACTTCCATATTAAACCAGGCCAACACTGAAATACAACACTTCCATATTAAACCAGGCCAACACTGAATTACAACACTTCCATATTAAACCAGACCAACACTGAAATACAACACTTCCATATTAAACCAGACCAACACTGAATCACAACACTTCCATATTAAACCAGACCAACACTGAATTACAACACTTCCATATTAAACCAGGCCAACATTGAAATAACTCGAACGTTTCCTGCGCTCTCGCGTTAAGACTTCTTCTGTTGCACTCATCATCAGCTCTGTTGTAGATCCTCAGACGTACCTTCATCCTGAACTTGAAGGCCAACTGAAGCGATGATATTTTATTCGGTTACCTGGAAATGACCAAGCCTGGTTACACTCGAAGCAAGCTGCTGCGTATTGAGGTAGGGGATCTCTAAACAACTCGTATGGTTTATTTTTTGATATGTTCTGGTTTTATTGTTCCATCAAGGCGAAGTTTCTTTGCCTCACGTTACTTTACGGGACGTTCAGGGCTTACGAATAGTCTCTATAGCGCATTTTCTCATTTATGGAAAAAATGCACTATTGTGCTCGCAATGTCCGTCTGTCTGTCTCTCCATCTGTCCGTCCGCCCGTCCGTGACCTCAAGTTTTCGTCGACGAGAAAATGCGCTCTCTGTCACTCACTGCAGTGAGTACTGAGTTATATTTTTTTAAATTATTTTTCAGTCTTATTATTGCATCAAGGCGTACTTTCCTTACTTCATGTTACCTTGCGGGACGTTCAGGGCCTACGAATAATCGTTTTTATGGTGAATATTTTGGTATAGCAAATATTTTGGTATATCAAGTACCACATCGAGTTAGAGGGCATTTGTTTAAGCGAATGGGCATTTGGTAAGTTCCCAGTTGAAGCGGCGGCAATACATCGCTTTATTTCATGACTGCGGCATGCTTCATTTCATGTCATCGTGTTATGCTTGTGACCGTCAACTGAATAATTAATTGTGCAATTCTTCTTAGGGTTATTTTCTAGAAATTTATAATACCTCTCTTGGTCTCGTGTTCTATATTTTAGGTATTATATCTGTATTATTCTTCGAGACGTGATCTCTGGACGCTTGGGAACGTTCAGTTAGTTGACAGGTGTCAAGCCTGTCAACGCGCCGGCAGTGGGTGTCGGGTGTCAAGCCTGTCAACGCGTGAAATTTATAATACCTCTTTTGGTCTCGTGCTTTATATTTTAGGTATTATATCTGTATTATTCTTCGATACGTGATCTCTGGACGCTTGGGAACGTTCAGTTAGCGGGTGTCGGTTGCCGCGTCTGCCAATTTTGAACTCTAGTTTGAGTCTCCGGAGCTTCTCATTGTTATTATAGTTTATATTTCAGTCTTCGGTATAACTTATAATCAGAAATATTACGAAGGATCTGTACATATTTGTATAATGTATCGTGGAGGTACGATGTATGGGCTGGTCAAAAATCTATCGTACAGGAAGCTTGTTTTATTGTACACCTTATCCAATAGTTAATGCACTCGAATGCCTGCTAGCAATGGAACTGGTACGAGGTTAGTTCTTAACATTAGTACGTCAATTAGTATTTTTCAGTTGTCTCAAGTAACTCTAATAAATGGCGCTGACCGCAGGGATGGGAGCATTTGTATTGAAACGATGCTTCATCGATAAAGTGTATATTGTGTAATAATTTGATCTTTGATACACTGAGTTTTGAGGCGGGGCTATTGTGCCCTGAAATTGTTTATTGTCGGGGCACATAGTTCTTGCAAAAACAATATTGTCTAGCCTGCTTATGATAACAATGGTGAAGGTGCTCCCTATGGGGAAGTGCACACCCCCACGGTACCCCGAGTGTTGGTAGTAGTTCTACTAGTTGCTTATGGTTGCTACTTTGCCTGAAGAAAGTAACTGCCATAGTGATGTTAGTAAGGCTATTCCACTAGTTATGGTTGCCATTATGCCTGAAAAAAGTAACTGCAATAGTGATGGTAGTAGGGCTGTTCCACTAGTTATGGTTGCTACTACCCCGGAGCCGTCGTTACTTCATGTTCGGGCAAATAGAGTTATTCACTAACTTGCGCTGAGTATGCAAGTCAAAGCTACTATATTTGTGTCCAAAACTTTATTTTCCATTTACTTCCCGCATTTGTGAGGAACAAATTGTGTTCACAGTAACATTACTATGGCGTCCTCGAAAACCGTGTAGCTGAGGACCATTACAATGACTCGAGTCCTGAGATGCCCTGACAGAACCAGCAGTCAGTACATACTTGGAGCTCGGTACTACAGGGGCTAAACTGAACTCAGCGCGGTTCTAAGTCACGTCAAGGGTTCTAAGTCACGTTCACAGTCTTGCGCGTGTCCTAAACTGAACTCAGTTTAGGACTGTTTTTAGTCCCACGTGTTGCAAGCCCTTTATGCCGTGCACCCACAGTTCACTGTATTCTCCGATTCACTTGCTGTCACTTCAAGACCATTTCTGAAGCCTATTAGAATAACAAGTTCAAAGAGAACTGTGCCGCCAAAATCTTATCCAAATAATGCATTGTTTTTTTTCGTAGTTTGAAAATGGAAAATCCTAAGAAAGATGATTTTTGTGACTCGCATATAAGTGCTGAAAGTGACAGTGACGAGTCTTATCATTCCTTTACTGAAGAACTTCAAAACGTTTCCTTGGACCAGTGCTTAGTTAATGAGAGCTGCTCCAATTCTCCTAAATTATTAACAGAAAATAAACATGAACTTTCACGAAATGTTCAAGAAACTCCAGTGAGCAACTTGAACAGCAGCGATCTTTCGCCCCCGAAATGCGACTCCAGTGATGCCAACTCAGTGCCCTGTACACAAGAGATTGGTCCTGGAAGAAGCTCATCTCCCGCGCGTAACAAAATTCATTCAGAAGAAAACCCACCAGGGGACAATTCTCATGCTAATTTAGATGACGATACTCGGGACGATGTTGGACCTGACGGTGTGGTCAACTGTCCCGCTGACGACGAGCATCACGACGACGATGAAGAGTTCGACATTTGTTGTTTAGTGTCCGTTAAAGCCAGGGACGAAGAGCTCGAACTGAAGCTGAAAGACAAGCAAGTTGACATTTCAGTTGAAGACATGAAGGTGAGTTCTCTGATGTTAACCTATACAAATTACGATTCAGAATAAGTACTTAGAAATAATGACTGTCGTTTGGAGAATTACAATATTACTCGTAATTGTGATTTGGGGATTTTCGAAAACTTTGTTATTTTCCAAATTCTGTTCACAAATTGTCATTCGCATTTGATGTTGCTATGGAACCTATATCGTCAGTGTCGAGATTAACTTGATTTTCAGTGACTTCTTCATGGGGTCACTATCTCCTGAATTCTACGGTGGTCCATAGGCGCTATGTCGTCGCCACACTCGACAACAATCCATTAAAATTCCGATTCCCTTAGATTTGCTTGTTACTCAATTCCAAATCAATTCACGACCTCCTGCTGACTTAGGCTCTACAGTTCTGAGGAGCGACAGGTCGTGCGTATGCGTGCAAATTTTAAAGATGCCGCGGCAGTCAACGTGTTAATTGCACCGTGTCTGTGTCTTCTTGTTTAGAATATGAAGTAAATCTTGCACGTGTCCTCATCTTAACCCTCTACCGCTGTGTGCCACTTTCCGGGAACATAACTTTCAACTTAAATTATACGTAAACTATTGAGTGTAGCAACCTGAGGACGTTTGAACGCAACAGAGAACATTTTAAAGTTGTACGTGGCGGCAAATTATACGTAAACTATTGAGTGTAGCAACCTGANGGTAGGCTTGTGTGACAATATTGCTCCGGTTACTCATGTCAGGCGGTAGAGGGTTAAGAAGACGCACTGGCCACAAAATGTTTAGCTAAGTCTTACCTACCAGTCATCATGTACAATTAACTCCTATACGCCAAGTAAACCTGTTATAAAAACTCTATTTATTGTATTAGCCTCAACATCCATCCCTTATAATTAAGTTGCCCTGTTAAAAAGGATAATAAATTATTGAGCGTGATTACCACGCGTTGTGCGAAAGGTGATAATAAATTATTGATTACCAGGCGTTATGAGATTAATAATTACTAAGGCAGCTAATTATTATGTAACGCTGCAGGCGGCGCTGGATGAGGCGTTGGAGCAGAAGCGTGCGGGCAACGCTAATAATCACTAACGCTGCTAATTATTGTGTAACGCTACAGGTGGCGCTGGAGGAGGCGTTAGAGCAGAAGCGTGCTGCCAACGCTAATAATCACTAACGCTGCTAATTATTGTATAACGCTGCAGGTGGCGCTGGAGGAGGCGTTGGAGCAGAAGCGAGCAGGCAACGCTAATAATCACTAACGCTGCTAATTATTGTATAACGCTGCAGGTGGCGCTGGATGAGGCGTTGGAGCAGAAGCGAGCAGGCAACGCTAATAATCACTAACGCTGCTAATTATTGTATAACACTGCAGGCGGCGCTGGATGAGGCGTTGGAGCAGAAGCGAGCAGGCAACGCTAATAATCACTAACGCTGCTAATTATTGTATAACGCTGCAGGTGGCGCTGGATGAGGCGTTGGAGCAGAAGCGAGCAGGCAACGCTAATAATCACTAACGCTGCTAATTATTGTATAACACTGCAGGCGGCGCTGGATGAGGCGTTGGAGCAGAAGCGAGCAGGCAACGCTAATAATCACTAACGCTGCTAATTATTGTATAACGCTGCAGGTNGTGGTGTGTGGTGAGGTGGTGTGTGGCGAGGTGGTGTGTGGCGAGGTGGTGTGTGGCGGGAGGTGGCGTGTGGTGAGGTGGTGTGTGACGAGGTGGCGTGTGGCGAGGTGGTGCAGCGTGTGACGAGGTGGTGTGGCACGATGACGCCACAATATATCCACGCACCACCACCATGTCAGCTAAGCTCCTCCTGTCGCAGGGTGAGCATAAGCTGGCGGTTCACTCCCTGACGCAGGCGCTGGCCCACGACCCGCGCTACGAGAAGGCCCTCGCACGACGGGCGGCGGAGCACGAGGCCTCCGAGGACCTGGATGACGCCCTACAGGACTACAAGAGCCTCCTGCAGCTGCAGCCTCACAACCGGGAGGCTAGAGAGGCCTTAGTGGTGCGACACTGGCCTCTAATGTGGTGTTTTTGTGCGCCTCTTGCGTGTTGTTCTTGGTCTAGTTTACTGGGAGCACAAGAACAAGACTTTAATTTTGTGCGACGTTTGTGTGTCGCATTTTGTGCTTGTCTTGCGTGTCTCTAAGAGATGAAGTGTATCACCTAGCATGTCTTGCGTGTCTCTAAGAGATGAAGTGTATCACCTATTGTGTCTTGTGTGTCTCTAAGAGATGAAGTGTATCACCTAGCGTGTCTTGTGTGTCTCTAAGAGATGAAGTGTATCACCTAGCATGTCTTGTGTGTCTCTAACAGATGAAGTGTATCACCTAGTTTATCAAATATCACATGAATAATCATATGCAAATAGCAGTAATACAACAATTGTTAGAGCTGGAAAGACTCAAAAAAATTTAGTGCTCTTGTCCTTCCTTCAGACAGCACTGGTATGCCTGAAAAGTGTGTAATATCAGTCATGGTATTCTAGTAGCAACGTTCAGGACCATAATCCCTTGCTGAATTGCTTATAGTGATTAATGGTGATATACTTTATTAATAATTGATTATGATATTTCTCCCTTGAAGCCCAATTGTATTGTAGTGCCCCATGCTTGCAGCAACCCCCAGCACAGCAGCTTATAGTGATTAATGGTGATATACTTAATTAATAATTGATTATGATATTTCTCCCTTGAAGCCCAATTGTATTGTAGTGCCCCATGCTTGCAGCGACCCCCAGCCCTGCAGCCGGGGGCACGCAGCTCACAGAAGAATTAATTAAAGAAGCAACGCAAAGTTTTGAGGCAAGCATGCGAGCCATTATGCTGCAGCAGCAGAAGGTAGACCAGGTTCAGCAGCTGCAAGGTGAACAATGTCTTACATCATCTTAGTCTATTGCGTTGAGCAAGAAGAAAATCTGTATTACCAAAATTCAATGTTTGTTGTCCATAAGAATTCAAATGTTATTAATATCTTTGATTTTGTGGAAACATTCCTAACTGATTGATATTAATTATTAATGCAGCAGCTGCAAGGTAAACAATGTGTTATGTCATCTTAGTCTATTGCATTGAGCGAGAAAAAAATATGTATTACCAAAATTCAATGTTTGTTGTCCATAAGAATTTAAATGTTATCAGGTGAATTTCACCATTATTCTTTTCTGTCATTGCAGGTATCAACAATCCTAATGAACCAGGAGCCATGTCAGTAAAATTGGACTTGCAATCACTCACTTCACAGTTTGCACAGTTTGCTCAAAGTGCAACAAAAGTGGCAAACAACACAAATATTCCAAATGTTGTCAACACAAATGCTCCAAGTGATGTTAATAATAGTGCTACAGCCACCCCCGGTAGTGCAGCCAACTCCACCACTCCTGCTGCTCAGGACGCAACTCCACAAACCCAAGAGGAAGTTCCTGACTTCCAGAACCTGCTCGCTGAAGCTATGCAGCAAATGGCTCAAAACAAGGAGGCTTTCCAGGTACGAGATCTTTGTTTGGTCTCTGTTACTTTATAATCCTTGATGTGCAGGCATCAAAGATTTATAATCCTTAATGCTCGCTGAAGCTATGCAGCAAATGGCTCAAAACGAGGAGGCTTTCCAGGTACAAGATCTTTGTTTGGTACCTCTCTACACTTTAGTTCTACAGAGTGAAGATTATTCTCTAAAACCAGCATCAAAGGAAAATGAATATTAATTAGTACTAGTCCTTGAAAACTCTTATACATTGGTGTAGTGAAATGATTTTCTAAGGTGATAATTTTTTAGTGATGAAGTAATGATATTTTTGAGTTGAAGAAAAATAGAGATAGCAATGTCAAGTGTGAACTTCTGTATTTAATTGTGAATTTTATCTAACAATCCTTTTCATTTGGAGAAATATTTAGTAATCTGTCATTGTTTAATTATTTGTTTCTTAAAGGTTCCTATATTAATTGCATATTGCATCAGATTTTTCTCATTATATATGTATTTTTTGTGGCAGTACATAAATCCAGTTTAGCTCTGCTTTGTTAACAATTGATGTTAGTGATCAATACAAAATTTCTGTAATCATCGTAATTAAAAAGAAGGTTTTGTTGGCAGTCGATGCCATCAGCGGATGAGCTGAGCCAGATGATGGCCAGCCTCGGTGTGGGGGGCGGAGAGGATCAGGACACGGAGGCCGCTGGTGGCCTCATGGGCCTCATGCAGTCCATGCTTGAGAACGTCCTCTCCAAAGAGATCATTTATCCTCCTATTAAGGAAATTGTCGTCAAGGTGCCATACTACTTCCTGTTAAGTCATTCCATGCATTATGACCACAGAGAAAATAACTTAGGTGTTCTGCAATCACCATGAACGTGTTATTTTATGGAGATGCAACGTCATCAGTGCACTTAAATGTTTTTGTCTCGAATCAAACTTAATTTTTAATTGAAGTCAATAAATCTTGATGGATATCATAAGTAGAGTTTCCATGTCAAAACAGCGTTCTGTATCTCCTACTGAATCAATCTTATTATATAACTGAAGTCAGTAAATCTTAATGGACATCATAAGTAGAGTTGCCATGTCAATACAATGTTCTATATTTTCTGCCACGTTTTCAACTTGGCACTAACCTCTGCTAAAAGTCTTCTTTCTTTAGTCATTTGCCACCTAAATAACTTGATGCTGCTAGTTTACAAGCAAAGATACCACTAGTGTTAACTACTCGTCTGTTTGCTGTTGCAATTAACAATTGTGTTAATTGCAGTATCCTGACTGGCTGGCCGACAACAGGAGCCGTGTAGCAGCAGCAGACTTTGATCGCTACAGCAGACAGTATGACGTCATGAGGGAGGTTTGTGCTGTGTGTTGGTGACGTCATGCGGGAGGTTTGTGCCGTGTGTTGGTGTCGTCATGAGGGAGGTTTGTGCTGTTAGTTGGTGACGTCATGAGGCAGGTTTGTGCTGTGTGCTGGTGACGTCATGAGGCAGGGTTTGTGCTGTGTGTTTGTGCCGGGCTTACATTCACTTATTTACCTTCGTATTCAGAACAATTTTCTATTTATTCGATCGTAATTTGCCGATGGTTGATAAGCAATAATATTTATTCCAAAATATAGTGTACTTATTGATGGCTAGCGCTGATTTTCAAGATTAAATAAAGTAGTGTTATTTAATGTGAACATATAACAGTGAGAGCAATTGATATTTGGAATGATATTTTTTATATATGAATTGATATGATATTGATATTTTTTCATAAATGAATGTTATATTTGAATTGATATACGTACCTATATGGAATGATATATGTATGTTCCGTTGTCCCACAGATCGTTGACCTGTTCGAGTCAGAGAGCGAGAGCGACTCTGATGAAGTCAAAGCCAAGCGCTTTGAAGACCTGGTCGCCCTCATGCAGAAGGTTGGAGTCTAGTTGTGCTGACGACTGCTGACTACTGCTTAAGACTTGTGCTGTCTCTTATACACATCTAGATGTGTATAAGAGACAGCGTCACTACAGCGCTATTCATATTCTGATGGCTGCCGTCACTACAGCGCTATTCATATTCTGATATTCTCGGTCACTGGCTTTGCAGTGGATACTCGGTTACACGCACTCCAGTCCTGCCCCGGACTTATAATTCAAAAGTTCAGTTGATCATCCCCAACTTGGGGCATGATCCAGAATTATGCATTTTGCAAATGTTTGGTTTATCAATTTCCTAAATTGTTATTTCATTCCAATCGGGGAATAGTATATGTTTTAGTTCTAACATTAAAGATGTGTCTCGAAATCCCCCAATTATATTTGTTCGTTTCCAAGAAAGACCTCATTACTGACCACTAATTTGGACAGGCCAATGGCGAACACTGATTTCCCACGATAAATCTTGTCTAAAGCCTTAAGCTTGAGCCGCCGCACTAAGTCCCACCATATCGTAAGCAGGAGTTTGTTCAAATGTAATGGAAACGCACGCGCTCCCCTCGACATAACACGAGGTATACCGCGCCGGCAATACAATTATTAGATGCATTAAGAGCTCTGGTGGTGAGGTCTCCAGGTGGACCTGTTGCGATCTTGTTGCACCGGTCACAGAAATTCAGGACAAATTATCTATGTTGTTTGACATTGCTATGCCAACTTCTGTGGGTAGTTTACCTCTACCAATCTCAAGAGGCACTGTGATGATGGTGAAAAATTGCTGAACTAGGACTGCTATTAATATTATAATGTTCAAATATACCTGGTTTCCAAATATACGAGCTTTCTATCGCCGCCATTTTTTAACCAACGTGAAATTCACAGAGACAGTACTATTTTCCACAGTCAAAAATACTTAGATTTTCTGAAGGTTGGAACCAAGTAGAGAAATTAATTTATAACATTCCCCTTTGTACGTTGACATGATTCAAAGTGTACCTGTTGACTGGTGAAGGGTAAGAAAGTGTCATGTAGACGTCATGCTGACTTTACTGAAGAGGCATTTCAAATGGCAACATAATTCTAAGCCGTCGGTCATAGGACGCCCATACAATAAAGGTTTTCATGCTCATACTTCAGCAAGTTCAATAAGTGCAGCCGTCTAGCGGGCACCAGCATGTCGCCTCCCATACTTTCGTTATGGTAGAAGGAAGCAATAAATTAACCTTCGAGTCTCGTGTTCTTGCTGGAATATCGGCTGCGTCATCAACACTTCTATCTGGTGCCTAACATGGTAAACATGGCGGCCGCAGTAAGAACCGACTCTTAAATATATAAAAACAAACACACGTACGCATATTAGTAATAATTGGTACAAGAACACGGGCTGCTCCACTGTATAGTATCTCACAACACATTAAATTACTGAATGAATATCAATGTATAACTTATGATGAAAAATTGCGAGTACAAAAACACGTTAAAAAAACCAACAATACCTGGATGCGATTCTGTTAAATCTGGACAATAACCGAGACTCGTAAACCTGTCACCTAGCAACATATTTACGCACTGACAACTGAATTATCCCCTGTAAATTATTCACTATTTTTTTACTGTAAACGCGTAACCTCACAAAATATTACGTCAAGAGTCACAATGTCGCGTCATGTGTCGCGACGTCTGCCCATTTCATATTCCTCAATCCAGCTCCCGTAATAACCATGGATTACCAGTCCTGCACTCATCACACTGCTCACCAGCAAGAATTGATACTTCTTTATCTCATAAATCTTTGAAATTTTGAACATAATTTGCCGAGCCTAGTGTGGCGTCCACTCGTACATAAACGACACAATTGGCAAAAATTACTTTGATACTGGGATAGAAAATCGCGTCGTGTTCTCATGAACAAAAACATTACCACGTTACTCATAAGAAGTATCAGCCAGACAAGCAAGCGCGCAGTGAGCCACGTCAGCACTCAGCACGTGACAGCAACAAGTGTCAGGACGTCAGTTGTGTTGTAGCTCATGCAAAGCTACGCGCCGAACTCATGAGTATCGTCTACGCGCCGAACTCATGAGCATCGTCTACGCGCCGAACTCATGAGCATCGTCATCAGTCACATCGCCGTACTGCCAGATGCACAGATGCTTCTTCTTAGCCTCGTCCTGAGCTGCCGCGTACTCGGCGTAGAGTTTCTCGAGTTTCCTCACGGAGCGCTTCTCGAGAACGACGACGCCTGCAGCGAGGAGCTTCTTGGCAATATCCGTCTTGTCAGTTCGCTGCATCGTCACGTACTCGCAGCCAGACTTTCGGTACTCACAGTTGACCAGCACCTGGTCCTCCGTCTCCAGCCTCAACTGGTCCAGAGCTGCTGACACATAATCCTCCTGCAGAAAGTCGCTAAATTGGCATCATTTATAGTTTGAAGTTAAACATATATTCTATAATAATATTCACCTCACGTTCACTCACAATCTGTTTTCACCTGGTGATTGCATAAATATTGGCCAGAGACGGGCAAGGCTACAACATCAGTTACAACTTCATACTTAATTGTGCATAAACCTTGCGACGAAAGTGAAAACTACACAACCTTATGATCAGTTTGAAGACAAGCCACAGCCAAGCAAATTGCTCAATACTTCACCTCTTCGTAGAGTTTGATGAGAGCGAGCTGCATCTCCTTGGCATAGTAGGGCTGTTTCTCCAGACCGTGAGGGAGCTGCGTGCAGCGAGTGGGCGTTGTCACCTGCCGGTTGCCGTAGTCTACGTAGTAAACGTGCACCTTGCCGCCGGCGACCTTCTCAACCTTCGCTCGGTACCACATGTTGTCCACGAACTTCGCTGCGCACAGGTCACCTGTAGCAACACAACACTCAGTGTCTTCTAGCCCATCGAACATATACAACGGTGGACAAAATAAGGGAAACGACTGACATTTTGGTATCGTAATTTTTGAACATGTTATAAAAGATGAAAAAGTGACATATTCTTATGTTTAATCGTTTATTGTTGCTGCTAATTATTATTTCATCATCGCACAGATATATTCAGCAAATTTCCCGGAGCGCTTATTGGCACGAAGCGGTCAATGGGTGGCACGGCGCATGCAATTCATGTCTATAACCTAACCTAAAAATGGCAAACCTCTCTGACATTCAAAGAGGCCAAATTGTTGGCGCCCGTATGACAGGTGCTAGTGTGACAGAAATTTCCAGAATGCAGTGCCTTACGTTTCTAGAGGTACTCTCTCAAAAGTAATGACTGCTTTTGAAAGAGAAAGAAAAACGTCCTCAGCAGAGCACAGGTCTGGCCGAAAGTTGAAGTTGTCTGAGAGAGACCGTCGGTACCTAAATCGAATTGTGAGGAACAATCGAAAGACCACGGATGTTAAAATTACTGCAAGACTAAGTTCATACTATGATTCAAGCACTATTTCCGGAGGGAAACGCCATCTTTCACGATGATAATGCCCCGATCAATCGCTAAAAAATGGCACGAGGAACATTCTAATGAAGTTGAGCATCTCATTTGGCCACCACTATCGCCACACCTGAATATTATCGAGCATTCATGGTCGATTTTAGAGATACAAGTCATAAGTCGATTCCCGCCGCCATCTACTTTAAAAGAGCTGAAGGGAGTTTTAACTGGCGAATGGGTTACAATTCCGTTCATACAATTAATAATTTGTATGAATTAATACCTCGGAGAATTCAGGCTGTAATTGCCGCAAAAAGGTGGACATACACTATACTAAAATATATTTTGTGAATTTCTCACTGGTTCTCTTTATTTTGTTTAACCGCGGTACATCAAACATGGTCAACGCGAGCATTTCGTAATATCATTTCCACATGCTTTCAGCCATGCTGATCTACGGACGAATAATTCTCTTTTATAATATAATCAAGCCGCGTAGATAATTCAAGTTTGAAACACAGAAGAGAACAAACTAGACTGACAAAATTCAGGGTTTCTTAACTGTCTCAAAACTTTATTATAAAATGAGTTCGCGTCAATTTTGGAGTGTAAAAGTCTATCAAGGGAGGAAGAAATTCGAACATAACGCACCTCTTTTGGGATTATAGGCTCCAGTGACAGGTGGGTTTGAAGCGAAGGCTTGTTGAAGAGCCTCAGAAAGTTTGTCCAGTGAGGGTCCATCTGAAAGTTTTTGTCCATAGATCTTGCCTTCGTTTGTGATTTCCGTGATTACCATTGGGCGAAAATCGATCTTGCGTTCGCCTTTATCATCTTCTTCGTGCTGTGTGAATAAAATTATCTTAATAGCCAATTAAGCTAACCTTTCAACTCAAACAAATGCATAAAACATTTGCATCTTGTTTTGGATGCATACCTAACTATATATATTTTACCAAAGAAAAAATAGCCAATTAATTTGAAAGTGCGTCAGAATTAGCAACACATGTACAAATATTAACGCTAAAAAGAGAAGAGTTCAAGCATTTCAAATCTAATGGGAACGGAATCAAGAAAATAGATGAATTGCTAATAGGGATTCAATAAACTTTTGTCTACGTGCAGTAACAGGATGAATGCAGAGACGTGCAAGCATACTCACGTGTTCCTGTATGTGTTCCTCAGGTTTGTAGTTCCGCCAAATGTTTAGTTTAGCCTGTTTCGCCTTGACCTCGGCAGCGACCAGCTGACTGTAATACATGGAAGCTTCGGCTGTGACGTGCATAGAGCTATAACCGCGTTCAACGAGCTCAACCGACAGGTTCTTGCCTTCGAAGAAGAGCCAACCTATGAAATTACCACCTTTATCCATCGATTCAATTTCAACCTCCACCTCGCGCTGTAATACGAGGCCCCTTGTGAAATCAAGAGCCTCCTTGCCGAAAGGCTCGGCTTCCAAGTTCCCTCCGACGCCACCGGGAGCCATCCTCGCAGCTCTGGGGCACGTGATGCCTGCCAGAAGCAGCGTCACGAGGCACGTCTGACGCGGAATGTAAACACGAAGGCGAGAGCCCGAGGCTACGAACTCAGGCACAGCATCGATGCGTCCCACGCGCTTCAAGGAAGTCAAGTAAGTTTTGGCCTTGGTGGGGTCTGAGACGTCGTTGAATCTGTGTGATGGTGCGTTCTCCTTCTTGTCATGCAGGCCTTTGCTGCCCTTGATGGCCTTAGCCTCGGCAGCAAGGAGGTCGTCGTAGCAAGTGGCGCGTTGATCGTCGTCTTGTCTATACCGTACAACTGTAGCAAGACCTTTGCTCACCATGGCTTCTGCAACGTTAATATCGTTGATTTTGACCGTGCAGCAAGTCTTTTCAGGGTAGTTGTTCTGTGCAGGCTGGATGTAGTCAACAATTACAGTGACTTTTTGTCCTATGAGTTTCGTGCGAAGGAATTCGCGGGCTTCATATAGCCACGGAATGTCAAACAATGGACGGAAAACTTTTCCAGACTGAGCCTTTTGTTCTTTTTCTTCGAGCCTCGGCGGTCTAATGCTGGACAGAAATATCTTCTTTGTGGTGTTGTCGTTCTTAAGAATGACAAGCGCATCGCCATTGATGATTTCGATGACGCGTCCAGTGAACTCTCTGTCCTTGTCAGCCACTTGGCCACCCGCGGGTTTGTAGTCAACCCAAAGCCTCAGCTTCTTCTGCTTGGCTATTCTCTCGGCTGCCCTCAGCTTCTCAGGTCCGCCCGTCACGGTCGTCATGGACCAGTCCACGCATTTGGCGAACCCTTCCTTTAAGAGCGCTTCAGCAATGTTCCCGGACTGCACATAATTTAATAATTATAGACATATTCACTACACATTTTGACTATCCGTTATATTTATATAGGTATATATCAAACCATCATGAGCACAGTATTTGACAAAGCAAGAAACCCTGTTTTCGACGCACCGGATGAATGATGGAGCCAACAACATTATTGTTATTGGCCGTCTCGAGCACAATCTTGATGTCGCGCTGCAGCAGGCGGCTCTCAACAAAATATTTTGCCTCTTCGCCATACGCTTCAGCGCTGCCGGCGCCTGGCCGAGCGCCATCCGAGCGAACGTTTGGACACTGCAATGAATGAAACGCTAAATTATTTTACAAACTTGAATAAACAAAAATTACAACTTAACACGAGTATGACTAGGATCGGAGCCTCAGCCCTAGTCCTTATGTTGCGCAACTGCAATGCAAGCATGAAATGCAACAGGAAGTAGACCACAATTTTTGAATAAATAAAACTGCCAAATTCCCTAGATGACATCGTCTGAAAATCGGGGAGAAGGAGATGCATGGTCTGAAATCAAGAGGTAGATGCATGGTCTGAAATCAAGAGGTAGATGCATGGTCTGAAATCAAGAGGTAGATGCATGGTCTGAAAATCAAGAGGTAGATGCATGGTCTGATAATCAAGAGGGAGATGTTTGGTCTGATAATCAAGAGGGAGATACATGGTCCTAAAATCAAATAGGAGAATCATGGTCTAAAAATCAGAAAGGAGATGCATGGCCTGCTAATCAAGGAGATTCTTATCTGCAAAATGGCAACGCAAGAAAAATACCAACCTATTTAGCAGTAACCCGCTATCAACAAAACATTTGCCCATTAAGTATCAACAAGGCTCTAAAAGTTCAGAATTATTTACAAGAAGATTTTTCAACTAAACTTTTTTAGAAAATCTAGCCGTTTTTACTAGTTGTCATTAGGAAAAGTTCAGATTGAGACTATTTTTTTAAAATATTAGCATTATTTTTCCCTAAAAATTCAATTGATGCAATCAATCAATCCAAAATCTTCAACAATAAAGGTTTGAAATTCATTATTTTGAAGATCGTAAAGGTGAATGTGACACTTGGTACCTACAACATTGAAACAGGAGGTAATGAATTTCATAATTGCAGAGGAAAGCTAACATTTAGGAAGCATGTAGCAACCATGGGAGCAAATTACAGTTGGTAATACACAGTTTTCATCATAAATGAAATTGTACAAGTTTGTCCAATGAAATGCTAGCCATTTGTTCTGTCACTGCCACCATATGTGCAGTCTTGGTTCTTGTCAACGTAGAGTTGACAAGAACTCTACGCTGTCAACTCTATGACAAGGGCTACACCAGGGCATCAGTTAGCCATGCAGCTCATAGTATACAAATCTAATCAGTAGCCAGCAAACCTCCAAGGAGGCTAGAAGGTACCTACTCAATTAAGAACATATTTCCTACAATCAAAGGTTACAATTGAAGAAGAAGTAAAATTCCTTCTTTTACACGAGCTGATGCATAGTAATTAGTTAGGAGATATTTACTAGTTATTAAGGAAGCATCCTGCTTCCGTCTCTTTCACAGCCTCCACTGCACGAAGCACCTTACTTTCCATACATATTTTTGCTCTCTTAACCTCAGCCACAGACACCACAATTGCGCAATGCTCGCCTCAATTAGTATCTTCTCAGTCTATAACTCTATGGGTGTGAGAGTAACCCCATTGCTCTGCAGAATTTTATCCAACATATTCTGTGTCTGGATAAAATGATTGGTAGCTGAGACCTGGTGGGTGGCAACAGATGCTACTCGTTGCCAAAATATCTTACGTCAGGCAGTACACATTCATGTGAAGTTAATAATAACTAATTACATAGGCCACGGCTCTGAGTGTTTCCTTACCACCTGGCACGCCAGCTGTGTCTTACCATTCCTAACTGTTACACACACCACGGTTTTGGAACCTCTGATTTATAGATATAGACAATAAAAAATATCAATACAACATACAAAGACCTGGTGTCAGTTCAACACACCCTGATGCCGGAGATCATGAGAGTGACGTGGTAGAAGTCAGGCAGGAGGAAGGCTCTGACTGTAGAACCATCCCTGACGTGCTCTATGATGGCAGGCACGGGCTTGTTGTTGAACTTGTCAACCAGGGCGCGCGTGTTGTCAACTGTCCACTTGATGTTGCGTACGTGCTCTGAGTCGTTGCCTGCCCACCGGCCCTGCACAACACAACATCACAGTAAATATAAGTGAAATTAAGAAGTCATTTCCATCACTAATAGAAAATACATATATATATTTAACTCAGTACTCACTTCAGTGAGCGACAGACAGCGCATTTTCTCATTGACGAAAACGTGGTCACGGACAGACACACCGACAGAAAGACGGACAGACAGGTAGACGGGCGGACAGACATGAGCACAATAGCAATTTTTCCATAAATGAGAAAATGTTCTAAAACGTTATTGAAGATAGAACGTTGTTATTGAAGAGGAAAGGAGATGTAAAACCTATTGCATGAAGCAATTTTATTGATGAAATAGGCAAATAAATTGTAAACGTCAGATCCTTGCCATAGCTTTGAAGAAGATATCCATGCTGAAATAATACCGACCTTAGCTTGACTTTTTGCCAGATCTTCAAGGTTGGCGAGATTGCTCTCTCCTCGGATGCTCTCCCGGCGCACAGCTAGCCAGCCTTCTGCCACCATGAGCTCTGTGATGTTCTCCCCTGTGGCCACGTCTGCAGCAAATAAATATTCATTAACTAATGCTCAGCTTACTTATCATGTTCTTATACCAGAATTACATGAACCAACAGGTCGTTAGACCTAGAAAGTCACCCCTCAATTAAATTTAATGTTCATTCAAACCTCATTTCTGATACAACCAAGGTACCACACGAAAGGAACTACATATCTAAAATTATTGAAGACTTCACCCAAAACCAACCGAGTGCAGAACTCCCTTCTTGGTACTTCGATCAGCATTCACAATGATGAGGAAAGGGGAATCCATGGCAAAGTTTACAGGCAAAAAGCCGACTTAGAAAATGGAACATTTCGTGGCATGCAGAACAACGTAAGATTGAAGCTGAATTAAATCCAACAACATCAACATACAGGCATAATGCAAGCTGCAGCCAAGTATAAAGTGGTTCTCACTCCAATGGTGCTAGCCTACTTTGATGTGCCAAAAAATTAAGAGACGATGTCAGTCATATATATAGGTACACCACGATGCCAGTCATATATATACACCACAATGTCAGTCATTTATATACACCACAATGTCAGTCATTTATATACACCACAATGTCAGTCATTTATATACAACACAATGTCAGTTTTAATCTCCTCTGTATAAATATAAGATAGTCAGCCCACTAATTTTGCTCGTATTTTTGAAGTTTTCGATCTGATGATGGCCCTGTTTCCAGAACATTTTCAATAAAATTACAATAAATTTAATGTCATTTTTGTAGTTTTTAAACAATTCATCAATTAGAAGTTTCAGTAAACAGCTAAATTGCTTTAATTTGGCGTGAACGGCTGTTCTAGGCATCTTCTAAAATAAAATACTACACCTGCCATATCTCAGGAAGATTATTAAATTCAATGGATAAATATGGATTACCAATACATTTCAAGGACCTAGAGTCAACTTGAAAGCCAATCTATATGTTCTTATTAGCAAGTAAAAGGTAATGAGTTGACTTAGAACTTGCCTTTGCCAAGATAAATGCAGCCATACTCTCTGGGCAATGTCTTGCTCTTGGGGTCAATAGTGAAGATGACTTCTTTTCCAATGACCTTCTTGCGTAAGAACTCTCGCGCCTCCCAGGCATATGGCTCGTCTGCTGTCTCAGGGTTGCTGCTCACAATTAAAGTAAAGTTAGGAACCATGATTTAAGGCGAGGGGATTCTGAATGCTCAAGGAAGTTTTTAAGGCAGCTTTGAATCTATCTTCATAGAGCAAACTCGTTTAATAGAGCAATCATACAATGAATGACAAAGTTGAATGACAGGTTCCTAATCAAAGTAAGAAACCTTTATCTTCATCCAATACCACGTTAGTGGTACCTAATAATTTATTTATCAGGTAATGCACATTCTCTAAAACTCTAGCCACGCCTATCATGACACAGCTGGGGAAACTATTAAAACAATGGCCACATCCAAATTAACCATATTTATATCATACAATTCATCCTACCAAATAATTCTTTCATACATTTGTTGCTGTATTCAGTCCCATAATCATGAAGTTACTGCACTGAATCCTTTCATGTAATATACATAGATATCCCTTCAGTTTGCTCTTCCTCACTATATATTGTGAAGAGTTGCATGAAAAAGTTAGAAATTCTAAATTTCTCCCGCAATAATTTCTTATTTTTCACAGCTAAATCTTCCATGAAAATGCAGGGAATATCAAACGATTTTTTTTTTTTCTGGGCAGCAGTGAGGCTGCTCTCTGCACAGCTGTGAGTACAAGTCAATGTTCAGCACTGGACAGAGAAGCTCTAAACTCTAAAGATTCCATTACAAGCAGCTCCGAGCAGCAGCCAGCTCTCTCGGTGACACAGTTAAACTACCTGCTAATCTGGGCCTTCAGAATCTTCATACTCCTCAATCATTCTCAAACTTCCTATGAACCTGGTTTACTATTCCTTATTTTGTGCAAATGCCGTGTCATTTTTGTTTTGTTTGGTTTGCAATAACTGTGCTTATTTCGCTCCTGCAGGAAGTTGGACACAGTTTTAAGATTGTACCATCTTAAGCAAATTTATATAGAATTTCTATCAAATTTATATCTACTATATTTCAATTACAAATTTAAGCTTGTTAAATTTATATCAAATATACATCATATCAAAAGCTATACAATCTATATCAAAGTGGTTGAATACATTTATATCAAATTATAGAAAATCTTGATACATTGTTTCAAAACTTTAACCAATTTTATTAGATCTTTATAAAATAAATCTATTTGCCAGAAATAGGCATTGTGCAATTTGCCTCAGCAGTTTGTTAAACTGTTACAGGTTTTCCCTTCCTAATATAAATCTTTAGTCTTCTTTAAATATGCAGTTAACTTGATATATTCATTACATTGGGCATTAAAAACCTCAGGCTAGTTGTAGAGATTTTAAATTGGTTTGATATTTTTTTGGAAATTTCTGCTTATTCATCTTGACAGTTAAATCCTGTATGAGCCTGACAGAAGTTATACTTTCTTGCTAGTATCAAGTTTCAGGTCTTAATGTCAGAGTGCTTTTTAGCCATCATTGGGACCTCAATTCTTACATGTTACCACTACGTGTTCCTGTACCATGACCACATGACAGTGCTTAGGAGACAAGACCTGGAGCCCTTAATTAACCCTTTACCGCCTGATTTTCTGGGTCAAAAATCGTAAATTTCACTTTTCCGATTTTTAAACTCACCTTAAAGCTGACATTCTGACCTATCCAACGGTACCAAAATCATCTCTGTACGTTGATTTATGCCTTGACGACAGATCGCTCAAAGGCTAGGGGTGGGGGAGTTCTTATGCATTTTAAGATAGGCGAAAATTACCGGCCGGGCACATAAATAGACGGTCTGAAGACGCTGATCTTTAGTTACCCGGTTACTGTCGTGTGGGATGGTGCTCATGCAGTCGTTCCCACCATCCTTGACTGAATTTCAGCTCCAGTAACGTCTAGTCTGGTATCCATGCCACCTTGAATGCCTATTTCAAGGCGCTCGGGACTTTGTTGCGCTCTACTGAACATTCACACTTATTGTCACCGCAAACCTATCTCCTCCTAGAGTTTTTAAGCTACAGTAATGAGAGATATACCGTTTGATTCGAAAATAAAAGATCTAAAGATTGTTTGTATCTTTTTTTCAATTTCATTATGATTTGGAAAATATTTTGAAAAAGGGGGGGAATTCAAAAGGGTGGGGGGGTGTAATCACAATTTTTTTTTTAAATGCCCACCCCATGCACAAAAATTAGAATTTTGAAAAACAGCAAGGACCAATCGATAGATATGGTTCTTACGCATCGAATGATATGCATCTCGATGTTGTAGCTTGAAAATCCTAGGAGGAGATAGATTTCCACAGTAGTACCCCCGTTTTGGTTTTCTAAGAATTTCATGTTTTCTTTCATTATTTTCAAAAAATTCACACAAACAAAAAAGTCTTAGATATATTTTTTACACATGTGTACCACGTTTCCAAGTGATCCGTCTGTAAATAACCAAAATTAAATTTCCTCTGGAAAATGGAAATTTTATTTCAGTTATTTACAGACAGATAACTTTGAAACTTGGTACACATATGTAAAAAATAAATCAAAGACTTTTTTTGTTCGTGTGAATTATTAAAAAAAATGAAAGAAAATGTGAAATTCTTAGACAACTGATGTTTTTTAAAGGCAACTTGAAAGTCCAATTTGGCGGTAAAGGGTTAAACTTAGCTGCTCTCGGAACAAGATGCTTATTGGAAACCAATTTTACTTCAGAGCATCTTTTACCAGAAGTAAGGCAGTTTGAAGCATTTTAAATGAATTTCTCAGTAAATGAAACCTTACAAAGCATCCTAGTTATTTTCAGATGTGCCATTGATGCTTCCTGTCAATTTTTCCTATTCTGAGTTTGTTAATTAAATAAACTTGTAATTCAAACTTGACTGTGTAAATCCTTACAATAAAAATATAACTTCACTCTGAAATTACTATTCATATTGAACTCACTTTGTTGTTCCCCTCCGAGCCAATCTTGGTGCAGAAACATTGGAGAAGTTAATTTGGCGCTCAGGTGGAGGTCCACCCTTAGGCTGTCCTCTCACAATAACAGAATCTCCAGACAGCACCTGAAATAAATCATAATTTACTATTGAAACTTGGATTTCAAAGCATCACTAACACTAAGAAATAGACAAAATTAGTTGATTAAAATACGTGCATCAAGCCAGCATTAATTGAACATTTGCACAATTGCATGTGTATTTGTCAACATGCCACACACAAAAATTACCGCAAAATGACACATTTATAATGCAAGCATCTGAAAAAGTCATGAAAAATTTTGTCAACAGAAACCCGCCAAATATAGTTAATGCCATTAATAATTAAAAATAATGCCATTAATAATAATTAATGATGACTAGGTTCTCTAACTTGTTCTGTAGTCTTTAAAGATGCATCACAATATGAAATAAGAAAACTGACTACCAGACAATCTCTTTCATATCTGAGGGCATTTTTTGATTTTTGGGAGTTTTCAAACATATTTGGGGATTCTTTGGTCCTCTTTTATAATAAATAAAAACGAATACAATAAATAAATAAACTTTCTAAAGGCAATAAGTAACTATTTGATGTCAGCCTAACATAAGCTCTACCGTCAACCAGGGCTACACGGGATGATTTTGAATATTTTTCATTCATAACTTCTTACCATGAAACATTTCATAAACAAGTTTAGGCTCATTTCAAAGCTCTTTGCAAGAGCTATCACATGGCTTCTTAAAAAAAATTCCATATGCTATTCATAAGGTGCCAGAAGCAAAAAAAGGGGGTCCCAAGTAGCCCCGTCGAATAGGGCTACTCGGGACACTTGGAATAAAACTTCAGTTTAAAACATTTGAAGCATGCAGAGTGTACTCATTCATTACTAACAGAACTCTGAAGTCCTCCTCTTTCATTGTAGATGACGTAGAGGTAGAAATATGACAATTTCTGTGATTTTTACTTGTTTTTCCTTTATTGATATGATATTACTATAAACATTAATTACCGTATTATTGATGCAATATTACCGTATCCAAGAACATGCCATTGAGCATTTACAACAACCTTGTCCACTGCAAGCTTCATATCAGCAGCCTTATAGCATTTTTTCTGTATCTGTAAGCTTACAGGACAGCTTGTAATTTCACACCATTTTCATTGGGTTAAGTGAATTTACTGTAAAAAAAAGAAATCGTGAAAAACATACCTGAAACAGAAAGGAATGTTTTAGTGACATTCATCATATGTTTTGGAAAAATAAATCATAGTTTAGGTCAATTACTTTTCATTCTATGATGCCTGGTGCACAATTCAATATATGACATTCTATGCACAATTTTGTTATGACCAATGATGCACTAATTTTTCGACAAGTGAAATTTTTTTCACTGATCAAGGTAAATGTAATCAATATTCTTTGTTTTTAATCAATTTTTTTGTTAACTGGAGCCTTTGCTAACTGAGGTTCTACTGTAAATGCGTTTTTTTTTTGGGGTGTCACAAATAGCCCTGGGGGGTGTCCCAAGTAGCCCCGCTGTCCGGAAATGGCCACCATTTCTTTTGATTGAGGTATGTAAATTCTGCAAATAAAGTTTTCATGCTGACACTTGTCTGCCACTTTTTTCTAAGAAAAATTTTTTAATACGGCAAATATTTTTTTACTACAGACCTTAGCAGAAGTAACTTTTCAAAATATTGTTTTTCACCATTTTTTTCAGGAATTTTTCAAAGCTAGTAAATGTAGTATTTTTGAACATCCTTTATACTACATTGATAGGAAAAATGTTGACATTTACACCACTATATTTAGTTTTGCAATATTCCAATTAGTTTTGCTACTAAAGCAGTTTTATGCCGTGTCGGAGGAATGTCCCGAGTTACCCCGCCCGTCCCGAGTAGCCCTGGTTGACGGTATGTCAAACATTTTCAACTTCTATGTAAATAATTTACATTGTATCAATTCTCAAAGTGAAGCATACAAAATCATAGATCCTGGAAAATAACCCAATTTTTTTAATGAGATTTAATGGATATATATTTAGCTTTTGAATATTATAGCTTCACATTTCCTGTTTTCTTTTAGTAAAGGTTACTAAAACAGTCATCACTGAAGGCTAGCAGTCAAGTGGCTGGAATGAGTGAAGCAGTCAATATACTACAACAGGGTATTAAGGGACAAGTTTTATCATTGATAACTTCTTACCAAGAAACCTTTCATAAACAAGTTTAGGCTCATTTCAAAGGTCTTTGTGAGGGCAGTTGTATGGCATCTCTAAAAAAATTCTAAATGCTATTCGTTAGGTGCCAGAAGCAAAAAAAAGGGCTCACAATTACCTCAATTAAGGGTCCCCAATTTTTTAATTTCTCATGTCTTTTAAAAAATGCTGGTTGTTTAGGAGCAGTAATAATTTTATTTTTATAAATCAAAGAGCATTTAGTAAGTTTAATTTAGCTAGTAAAAAAAATGGCATTATTTAAAAAAAAAGTAATCTAAGTTACCCCATTTTACAGTATTTATGATTTTAATTAATGCTCAAAGCTTGCTTCGGAGTTAGGACTGAGGTTATATTGACAAGTCAGTGGCAGAACAATGCAAAACTTCTGCAGCGACCCAATAGCTACTTGTGTTGGTTTGAGTGGCCTTGGCACGTATTTCTACAGTTGCTGCAGGTAGGAATAAACATCAAAGGAACAAAGGTAAAATTGTCATCCATACATCCTAATTTAAATCACAAGGATATGATTTGGTAAGTATTTTGCAAATCTCATTTATAATTGGTAATAGAAATGTCTATTTCAGAGTTATTCTTGAATACACTTGTGAAAATTAAAGTTCTGTAGTCAATTGTCATTTGTCTTCAAAATGACAAAATTGTTAAATTTACAATAGTTATATGAGTGAGGTCATCAATCATCATAGAAGCTTAGAAGCTATAAGAAAAAATTTTTGTTTTTGATGTAAAAGAATGTTTTTAATTGTAAAGAAATGCAATACTTGATCTTCAGAATTGCAAAGAAATGCAATACATGATTTTCAGAAATATAATGCAAAAATTAATGATCCCTATTATAGGGTAAACGCGGTATATTCCGGCACATTAAGGACGCATCGAGAAATGAAAAACTATAAAAATAACCGTATGCGTTACGTAAGTTCTGTTGCCTTCACATGACTCTCAAAACACTTCACTACGCGTCAGCAACAATGAAACGTCACAAAATGTTGCCATATTTATTAAAAAGCCTTTAGAATGGAAACCTACCATAAAAAAATCGGTTTTCCGATGCCGACCGCCAAAAATGGATTTCAGATTCGTAATCTACACCCCAAAAAACATATAATTAAAAAAAAAAACACCCTTTTTTTTGGATGTAGTTAATCTGCAATAATACCGTAGCTAGCTCCTGCCAGGTTTCCTGTTTCTTTTAACTGTTCCATATCGATAATAATTGGACCTTTTCAAAAATTAAGAATCAAATTACCTATTGATTGCCTGCAGCCTGCCATTCAAAGTTTAAAGAGTTTCATACTACTGCTAAAACAGCTCCATCAGTTCATCTCAGCTGACCCAGCACAAGCATGGAAAACATCTGCCTTTAGGGCCGCAACTAGAGGTTTCCCGCCATTTCTGAAACCGCGAGATTTCCGTCCGATGAATTAACCCTATCCAAATGTTAACAAAAGTGCACGATCGAGCCGCGAGATTCCAAATGTATTGAAAATTCATCATGTTGAAGCCGCGAGATTTCAGAAACAAATAGAAAAATTCCAATCCTGTCCCAGCATAAACATAGAGTAACTAAAAATAAATGACTTTCCAGTCCACATCTATCATTAGCCAGCTCATTGCATATTGATATTTTAACTAGGTAGGCTAATTTGAAAAAAAAATCACAATCCGATAAGAGTCTGACTCCCGAGGACTGGTCTGACTGGAAAATACTATTTCCAGAATAAAGATCATAGACAGTGATGGACTTTTTGCAATGTAAAAAATAGAGAAAATGGTTACTCATAGGAAAATTTCAAATCAACAAATCACATAGCTAGCAATTAAACAACATTTACATATCCTAGTCTAGCTAATCGCGTTCGGGACACGCCGAACCAACTCGTGTACGTTGAACATCAAGTACTCTGTACTTTCGAAAACGCTCAGATATAACAAAACAAACCTCTAACTCTGAAGCCATATTTAATAATGTTGATTAATATACGAATATTTTATGCCCATCTGGATTGTTACATGCCTGACAAATGACTAACCTGCTTGACAATTCCTTTAAAGGATTCTGACACATTCGGGATAGGAGCGGCCATGTCTTCCACGTGTTAGAGCTTAGATGGGACTGAACCTGAACGACGGTCTGCTTCAAAGAAACACGCTGGAGCTTCTAAAAGGCAATATTATTTTATGTTCAATTTTTTTCAGGCGCTTCTTGGATTGAGATAAAAGGAGACCTAAGCCGAAATATTGCAAAACTTTGATATAAAAATACAACTTAAATGACATTTATCTGATGTGATGAATTATTAGTTAATTGAGCAGGCCACGTAGAGACACCTAACAGTTCCTCATTTATCAGCTGGATTGCTTAGTCCGCAATCCGTATAAAAACAAACGAACAATGATTAACAATAATGAAATATAATTAATAATAAAAACATATTACCTATCTGACATTGCTTGATATACGATAGTCACTATTTATGTAAAAAAATTCAATTAAACATAGTTCGATTCTCTTGATGAATCATCTGCCTATACTGAAGAACGGCCCTCGGACACAATTCTCAGAGAATTGTGTTTTTTTTTAATTTTAAATAATTTGCACGGTATCGTAGCATTTTTATTCGAACTCAAAAGAAAAGCGCTGGCTTCTTGACAATGATTTGGTTCTGTGTGGAGTTTGTCTTTGTTTCTGAATATATAATTTATCTTAGCAAACCACGTCACGGACGTTTTTCCGTTTTATAATTTAAAAATAATATTCATCTAAATGGTGGAATAACCTTTCTTATCAATCGTTATCACACTACAAATAATTTACGAGTAATTAGTACTTGCTTGAATTTGGTACTCAACAATCACATACGATATACAGGGGTGTCAAAAAAAACGATACTCAACTTTGAATGGCTGTAACTCGAAAAGTAATAGAGTTAAAATAATTTGGAAGGTCAGGATTTGTTTCCTATGTTTTTCTGCATCTCTCCACCAAAATCAGACAGATCGATGTAGCCAGAAGCGTTTGATAGAACTTTCAGTGACATATGCTAAAATCGTGCTTGCGCAAAGTTTTGGTAAGATCATTTTGCATAATCATTAATGTCTTGATATGTTTTCTTTTCGCTGTTTTATTTTTTGTATCTTTGGTGAGACAAAAGACGTTGCAATCTTTGGTGAGAGATAATCATGGCAATATTTGGTGAGAGACAGTCATGGCAATCTTTGGTAAGAGACAGTCATGGCAATCTTTGGTGAGAGACAATCATGACAATGTTTGGTGAGACAAAAACATGGCAATCTTTGGTGAAAACCAATCATGACAATCTTTGGTGAGAGACAATCATGGCAATCTTTGGTAAGAGACAATCATGACAATCTTTGGTGAGACAAAAACATGGCAATCTTTGGTGAGAGACAATCATGGCAATCTTTGGTGTGCGGCAATCATGGCAATCTTTGGTGAGAGACAATCATGGCAATCTTTGTGAGCGACAATCATGGCGATCTTTGGTGAGAGACAATCATGGCAATCTTTGGTGAGAGACAATCATGAAAATCTTTGGTGAGACGAAAATATGGCAATCTCTGGTGAGAGACAATCATGGTAATCTTTGGTAAGAGGGAATTTCAAACCAAAGATTGCCTCTCACCAAAGATTGTCATGATTGTCTCTCACCAAAGATTGCCACAATTATCTCTCACCAAAGATTGCCATGTTTTTGTCTCACCAAAGATACAAAAATAAAACAACAAAAATAAACATGTCAAGACAACGGAATGATTATGCAAAATGATCTTACTAAAACTTTGTGCAAGCACGATTTTAGCACATGTCACTGAAAGTTCTATCAAACGCTTATGGCTACAACGGCCTGTCTGATTTTTGGTGGAGAGATGGAGAAAAACATAGGGAACAAATCCTGAACTTTTAAAAAATTTTAACTCTATTAATTTTCGAGTTACAGCTATTCAAAGTTGAGTATCGTTTTTTTGGGACACCCTGTATAATATTATTGTAGAGTTGGCATTACGGAATAAGGACATTTTACGCCAGTATCCAAAGATGCGCAGAATGAACACGACTCCGAGATCACCAGCGAACTGGTAGATATTGCATGCTGATGGTTGGCGTTGGGCCCAGGGCCTGTTTACAAGTCAATTTTGTTATCCACGGCTGCGCTCCCCTGGCCGGGTGGATAGCTAGAGGTCAGCATAGCCCAAGTTCACAGTGCGATTCATATACCTTCCCGAGCGTAACGCAGCCGGGCATCTTCACGGCTTTTGACACAAAGCGCCCACCACAACAGCGCCGTTCAGTCACAGGCTTGCTTAGTTTACGGTGTTAAAATATTATGCAATAGAAGTGTCGGCACTGAATAAATAGGCCCATGGCCTGTTGCCAATTCATGTACTTTTTGTGACTTAATTCCACAATAAGGGATCAGGCCTTAGGAACCCGACATTTCCATAGCTGACGATAGTTTGAGAAAACTCCTGGACTTATTGCAAAGCCCGTAAGGTGCTAGGCATTTTAAGACTGAACATATGCTCCTGCATAGCTTCGTATAGTCTGTTCATGTAGGCGTTCTTACTCGGAGCGTCAACGATGCTATCAGTGAGGCTGTTCCACATGTCGGTGACCCCAAGTGAGAAGAAATGTTGTCGCGTGGATATATTTTAACGCATTTTTCTTAGTTTATAGCCGTGGTCCCTGGTGTTGGTTAGTGTTTCAAATTCTAGTAATCGCCTTCTGGGACCTTGTATAAACTATGAGTATACTTGTATACTTCAATGAGGTCACCACACGGACGTCGATAACTGAGGCTTGTAAGCTCCATAATCTTTTACCTTTTTTCATAAGACTTGCCTTTTGATCTCGGAATTATCCTCGTTGCAAGTCTTTAAACATTCTCGACTAAATTGTTGTCCTTTCCTAGTTTCGGTGACCTTTTGCATCTATGTACTCGTAGGAGCGTCTGATCAGTCCAAGTCGTTTATTGGCACTATTAACTTGAGCTTCCATATTATTAGAAATTTCGACTCATTGTCGACATAAACTCCCAAATCTTTTTCCATTGTCGACTTCGACACCATCACTCTGTCGTTGCAACCGTGTCTTCTCATACTGTAATCTTGCTGTTCATTGTTCTTGCAAGGTGGATTACTTTATAGGTGTCAAAGTTATAACGCAGCTGCCACGTATCAGCCCAGTCAACTAACCTGTCAAGATCACCTTGCAACTGTACTTTTTGCGACGTATTCTTCACTGTATTATCGATTTTTGTGTCGTCAGTAGATATCGAGTACACGCTAGACAAACTCCGGCAGATCGTTTATAAACGCAACGAATAAAACAGGTCCGTGAACGCTTCCGTGGGGCACGCCGCTGCGCACTGAAGCTCTGCTCAAAATTTCGAGAAAATAATGCCCTTTTTAAGTAAATGGTCAATATATGTCAAATTTTGATTTTAATTTTTTAACACGAGAATTTAGCCGAAGCGATAATTATTCTAGCTCAAAAGTTAGAGAAAAAAATGACCCTTTTTAGTGCATTGACTATGTATATTTAATTCTAATATTTCTTTTGACTCGCAAATTCGCCAAAACGCACATTATTTTAGCTCGAAATTTGCAGAGAATAATGCTCTTCTCAAATAAATCAACTATGTATATTTAATTTTGATCTTTAATATATTTAATTCGTAAATTTAGCCAAAACGCACTTTATTTTAGCACAAAATTTAGAGAAAATAATGCCCTTTTTAAGTAAATTGAGTATTCATTTTTAATCTTGATTTTAATATTTTTAACACGCAAATTTAGGTAAAACGCACAGGTTTTTAGCTCAAAATTTACAAAACATAAAGCCATTTTAAATTAAATTGACTATGTATTTTTGATTTTAATACTTATGACACAAAAATTTTGCCAAAACGCACATCTTTTAGCTCAATATCTAGATAAAATTATGCCCATTCTAAGACTATATGGTGGTTGCCCTGTGTGCTGTGATTGATCATGTTGCAGCATGTGGGTGGCCTGTACAAGATGACCATCACCAAGAAGATGCTGCTTGCAGCTCCCAGTACCAAAACAGCCTAAAATAATTATTTGGCAGAAGAGAAAGAGCAGAATGCAAAGTCCCAGAAAACCCTGAAGAGGAAGGCTCTGTTGGATGAGCTAGATGAACTAAAGAAGAAGAAAAGGGGTATGGAGGAGGACATTAAGGTGCTAGAGCCAGCAACAGATGATTATGCAGAATCAATGGAGAGAAATGGGGATTTGAAAATTATCGCCACGTTCAACATCGTGAAGCAATCTTTAAAAACAAAGCTAGACACTCTTGAACTGAACATTAAAGAAGAAGTTGATGAAATAGCTGCCAGTTGAATGTTAGGGTAAAAACTTAATAGCAAAGAAAACTCCACAAAAATTCATAGTATTTTTAAAGAAAACGTTTCGGAGTCCAGCTCCATCGTCAGTTCGAAAATTCTAGAACACAGTGTTTGAAAACGGCCATTAGATTTAGTAATATTGCAATCGAGGAAGGACAGGCTATTGTTAGATTCCAGTTCCATAGTAAATTTGATGGATTTATGTTGCGAACAGAAACATAAATATAAACATAAAAGGTTGTGAACAGAAACTTCACAACCTCGGAATCCACAACGAAATTCATCCTGTCAACCCAGATAAGGTCGTTTTTAACTATAGTTCCTTCAGCCTGGGACCCCGCGCCAAATTTTTGTTAGCTTTTGGCCTTGTTTTTTGTCTGCCCATTTTTAAGTTAGACTATTATAAATTTTTTTTAGCCTTTGAAAGACTTGCTTTGAGCATAAAGAATGTTTCAATCCCCAACCGACCTGAATTTCTTGGGGAGCTGCAAAGCTTAGCCTACCGTCATTTTTATGGATTCAAGTCATATAAATTTTTTCTTCTGTATTCAAACCCCGTGACACTCTTTTATTAAAAGATTTGGCCAAAAATAGAGACCTGATCATTTGTAGACCTGATAAAGGCAGGGGGGTTGTATTGGTCGATCGTAGCCGGTACAACAGTAGCCTCACTGAACTTATAACCGATACTTCTAAATTCGTTGAAATTACAGACCCAATTTCTAAAACAATTTTGAAATTGAAGACAAAATTAAGAACTTCTTGCGAAAACTTAAAGATTCTTCTGCCTTTTCACCGGAAGCGTATTCTAAACTTTACACATCTGGTTCATGTCCTGGTATTTTATATGGTTTGCCCAAAATTCATAAATCCGATTTTGCCACTAAGTTTCAATTCCTGCCAATTTTTGCCGCTTACAATACGCCTAGTTTTAAACTTGCTAAGTTTTTGGTACCTGTTTTAAACTGTCTCACGACTAATAAGTATACTGTAGACAATTCTTATACGTTTGTGGACCGCTTAAAGGATTTTACCAACGTTCAGGACCTAACTATGGCCTCTTTTGATGTGGAAAATTTATTTACTAATGTGCCTCTTCATGAAACCATAGATATATGCCTGAATTCTTTGTTTAAGGATGTAAATGACCTCGTTATGGGTTTGAAACGTAATTTTTTTTAAATCTCTTTTGGAATTATCTGTTTTAACCCTAGAAAGATCAACAAAAATATATAGCGTTGTAGACCAACCGGGTCGTGTAGGCCCGATCCCTATTTTTTGCAAGGGCTCTGTTTTATCTCTAATGTTTTCTATATAAAAGGTCTTTTAAGTGTTAAATACTGAGAATATATGTTTTGAAGCATTTAGGATAATTACTAAATAAAAAAATCTTCCTTTTATTGAAAATATTCCTTTGTTCTAAGACTTAGAGCATGGTGTATCCGTTTTCTTTGTGTTACATACTAATACATACAATAAAGCATTCTCTATTGCTGGCAATATTCTAATGAAATGCACGCAAAATAGAGATAGATGAAAATATTAACCCATTCTATATGAAAAGAATAAGAAAGCATTATATTATTATCTTATTTTTTGCACTGAAGACATATATTGACGCTGTGTTCACCACAAATGCTCTGTTGACAGTCTTCGCAGTATATCTTAGATTTCCTGTCCTTTTTCGAAGGGCACAAGTAACATCTCTTTCTCTTGTTCGTATTTTCTGAGGCAACACTCGTTGGATGAAACAGGTTTCTGAAGAGGGGGGTTGTTATTAGCTGTTACTCCTGCAAGTGATTTCGCTAACGCAATAAGCAGAGCACGGGGGACACCTTTCTTGCATTGCGGGAAGTTTGATCCATATAATTATGGCATTCATTGCGCTTATATCTATCATGTTGAAGAAGACAACCATTGGCCATCTACGAGTCATTCGTTTGGTACTATAGTATCGAACCATCTGATCCATGGTATCTACTCCTTCTTTTGTAGAATTATAGTACTGAATTATTTCTGGTTTGGTTTCACCGGGTGACTCGATACCTTTGTAATTGTGCATTGTACTTAGCAAGGTGACAACTTTATTTTTCTTTAGGCAATAGGAAACAATTGTTGAATCTCTTTGAAAGCCATACATGCTACTGAAAAGCTTTCTACCTTTAGTGACCGTAAAAGCAGTCGGCAATTCCGTTCGATTTTTTCTTATTGTTCCAACTAGTGTCAGCTTTCTTCCCAGCAATTCTCGTCTTAATTGTAGACTAGTGAAAAAGTTGTCACAGGTGATATTTCTACCACTGTTTTTGTCGGAATCAGATAGATTTAGTACAACAGTAGTTCCCAAATTTGAAGCTCTTTGTTCGCTGGGCTCTTTGCCTTTGTAAATGTCCAATTTCAATGCATAACTTGTTTCACTGTTGCAAATTACCCATAATTTGATTCCGTACTTTCCAGGCTTTTATGGGATGTATTGACGGAAAGGACATCTACCTCGAAACGGTAGTAGTTGTTCATCAACAGTCAAGTTTACACCCGGGATAAAGGCATCTTGCAATGTGCTGTTCCACAAGCACAAGTCAAATATCTTTCGTATTGGTTGCAATTTATCTGGTGACCTGTTTTGCCTCCTCTCACAAGCGTTATCGAATCTCATCATGCGCAAAATCTCTTGAAACCTGTTTTGTGCAAAAATTGCATTGAAGATTGGTCGTCAAATGACGTCCATCATCCTTACTCCATAATTGATGAACTGGTTCTCCTTTAGATTTGTAAACTCCAATGAGCAGAAGAGTTGCAATAAATTTCTTGAGTTCTTCAATATCTAGTTGCTTTCACCTATCTTTGAGTATCAAGTCTCCTTCAATATTCGTAAATGTGGTCAACTGGTCAGGATTCACAACAACAACGGGACTCCGCAGACCGCAGCGCTTGTATCACTTAGGGGCCTCGGAGGTCCGCTTGCCGGCGCTTGGTAAAATATGATGTAACGCTAAAAATATAAAAAAATACTGCATTATTTTCAACAATTTTTGTATAGAGGTTACATAACTTACATATGTACTACGCAAATAAAGTCATGTAGTTTCGGCGTAATAAGTTTACAAGTTTCTAAAATATAGATTAATATTTCTTTGAAACGGGCCTACGAGGCCCGCTGGTCGTTCTAGGGTTAAACTCTTCTTTCATATTCGCTAACAACTAACAAGTTGTACCAACAGACTGACGGTTTGGGCATGGGTCTTCCGCTCGGCCCAACCTTTGCGAATATTTTTATGTGTTTTCACGAGGTTTCCTGGCTGTCCAATTGCCCTCTTGAATTTCAGCCAATATTCTACAACAGATGCGTTGATGACACTTTTTTACTTTTTAAGCATCCTTCTCACGTTAAACTATTTTTCGATTACTTAAATTCGCAACATAAATCCATCAAATTTACTATGGAACTGGAATCTAACAATAGCCTGTCCTTCCTCGATTGCAATATTACTAAATCTAATGGCTGTTTTCAAACTTCTGTATTCCGAAAATCAACTTTCACAGGCCTCAGTACCAGCTTTTTTAGCTTTTGCTCGTTTCGATTTAAGATTAATGGGATTCAAACACCTTTACATCGAGGTTTTCGTATTTGTTCTACTTACAATATTCTGCACGCCGAATTCGAATTTTTACGCAATATATTTTTGCTTAATGGATTTCCGACTAATCTGGTGTTTACCCAAATAAAGAAATTCATGTCCAAGCGGTACCGTGAGGTTGCTCCCGAGCGCGACAATAGGGATGTTGTTTATTGCTCTCTTCCATATTTCGGCCCTGCATCCGATGATCCGAAACTATGTCAAGAGAGCTAAAACTTTTATTTTCTAAGTATTTCGCAACTGTTAATCTTCGTGTCATATTGGTCAACCATTTTAAAATCGGTTCTTTTTTTAGGTACAAAGATACTCTCCCTGTGCATATTGATATGCGAGCGTCCCTTGTCTATAAATATAGTTGTGCACAATGTGCATTTGCGTACGTCGGGATGACGTCTCGCAATCTTTATTCTAGGGTCGCAGAACATAGGGGCAGGAGTTGTAGAACTGGTAACTTACTGTCGCGCCCACCTCATTTGGCTGTGCGGGTTCACGCCGAGCAGTGCGATGTTCCAGTTTCTGACAGTGACTTCAAAGTTTTAGCTTCCAGTTCCGGTGTTTCTGATTTGCACATTTTAGAATCATTGTACATTTTTAAACAGAGGCCTAGTTTGAATTTAGCTTTTAGCTCTTACCCGCTTGAAATTGTAAATACAGCAATCCCTTGATTAGCACGGTTTTGAATACCGCGGAAAAAAAATTTGCGACCTACCCTTAATCTACGCGGTGCCAGTTTTGATTAGCGCAACTTTTTTTTCACAACGCATCATTTTCCCGCCTCTAGCCAGAGGCATAGTGGCAAAGCAGAGATTTTTTTAGACTCTCCCTTAAGTTCATTTGTGAGTCCTATAAGTAGACCAGTAAAGTATCCTGGATACCAGCAGTATCATACATAAGGAATTTATTTAAATCTTGGGTAAATGAGGAAATTAAAAATGAACTGATTCTAAGAAAGCTGTGGTTTGCCACTATGGCCAGAGGTGTTACGTTCGTAACAAAAGTGTTACTTTTTGCTTATTAGATCTTATGTTGTTACTTTTGTTACAACTTTTGGAAAAATTCGCCAACTGTTGTTACTTTATGAATTTCAGTCAATAATTCTTTAAATAAGGTCCCGTTCCATAGGCACTCGTGCTGACAAGTCGGTTTAACCGCGCCTTGTCTCGTTCATAACTCGAATGATCGAGTTCGGCACATTCGCCGGTAAGTGCGCCATGCCGGTGCTCTAGCCCTTTAAGCCCTGGTGTGACGAATTCGTCACACAGAAAATAAAAGCTTCTACCGAGAGTAATTACATGTTTGGAGTCTAACCGCGAGTGTGACGGTAGCGTCACATGTTGTGAACTCGTTCGAACGACGTTCGATGGAGTAGGCGCGCCGCTACTGCCAGTACAACACAAAGACTGCACGTGATCTGAAAAGTAATTCAGATTGTTTTTTTCACTTTTGAAACATAATTCAGTGCGTAAAGGGCTAGTTACTTAGGATTCATTATAATTATTCCCATATATTCTTAAGTTTGATTAGCGCGGTTTTGCTTAACACGGTAAAACTCGGGGATTTATTAACCGCGTTAATCAAGGGATTGCTGTAGGTAGGTTTTGCAGCTTAGGATTTTCATTGTATTCTTGACTGTACTAATCACTGATTTATCTGTGCTCTAGAATTTTTGAACTGACGATGGAGCTGGACTCTGAAACGTTTTCTTTAAAAATACTATGAATTTTTGTGGAGTTTTCTTTGCTATTAAGTTTTTAGTGAATTTGCAATTCAAGCAAACGAGTGATAATGTTAGGGTAGTGGCATTGAAGAGTGTTCTGAACTGTATTGATATTATCATGTACAATCTTGTGTGAATTTCTCAATGCAGTATTTGTTGTGATTTGACACTATTGAATTCATAATATTACCAGTGTGGGCTTGATTTTCAGATACCGGTACCTATGTGTCATTTTTGTTCCTCAGTGTCAGCCTGCTCTATGCATTTTTGCGTTTGCTATTTAACTGTAGGAGATGATGGCATTTGCATGGTTAATCTTTTAGTCATGCTAAACCTGTCATCTATGAATCTTGGCAAATTATATTGATGTCATGGAGAGTCATGGAAAAGTCATGGAATTATTTTTCTAAATACAGGTATGCACCATCACTATCAAACATCTATATAATCTAGAGTGGTGATATAGAATATAATATAGAATAATCTCAAACCATCATATATCTAAATAATCTAGAGTGGTGATCCAGAGTATAATCTAGAATAATCTCAAACTATCAAACACTTGAATAATCTAGAGTGGTGCATGCTGTCCCCAGGACTCAATGCTGCACTCAAAGTTTGCTACACTGACTCCTTAACTCTAAAAAATGCCAGTGTATTGCATACAAACTGGTTCTTTCTCTAACATCCAAAAATGTCTTCACAGATTGGTCACCAACACTTGAGTTGCTTTCAATTACAACTTGGACTTTCTTCCTATTAAACAATTTTTGATCACTAATAAGCTTCAGTTTAAATTGGCACCTGAAAAATTTAATGAGTATCATAATGAATAAAATGAAGGCATGTAGTGCTGTGGTGCACAATGTCTCTGATGATGCAGTCAACAGCAGCTGGCACGCTGAGCTGAACTCCCAAATGTCTTCTCAATCTTGCAAAGTTGAGTCTGATGGTGAGCTGCAGTCTTAAGGGATTCACCTATTGCTGACAATTGTGTAAAATTGAAAATCATATTCTTGTGATGATTGAATTAAAGTTACCTAGTTTATTAACTTGAAGATATTGCTTTAAATTTTGTGGAAGCAGTGACACATTGTTTGTCATCTGTAACTGTGTTTATGTCTCATATTCAAGTTTATTCATGATCTTGATCTATGTAAATTTATTCAGCAACAGAGGCCAGTGGCTCATCTCCTCTGGAAATGGTGGCAGTTTACATCAAGGATGAGCCTGAAGATGGGAAAGAGGACATAGCTGTGAAGGAGGAACCAATAGATAGTAATGTAATTGATAGTAATTTATCATTTACATTAACTCTTTAGTGACTGACATCCTGCTCAATGTTTTACCATATAACTTGCATACAGCACAACATTTGAGGCACTGCTAACTACGAAGACATATAAGAGATACTCTTGCACCAAAATAAGAAACACTCTTGCAACAAAATAAGAAACACTCATACTATACACCAAAATAAGAAACAATCGTGCACCAAGATATGAAACACTCTAGCACCAAAATAAGAAATACTTGTGTACCAAAATAAGAAACACTCTTGCACCAAAGAAAGCAACACTCTTGCACCAAAGTAAACAACACTCTTGCACCAAAATAAGAAACACTCTTGCACCAAAATAAGAAACACTTTTGCACCAAAGTAAGCAACACTCTTGCACACCAAAATAAGAAACACTTTTGCAATAAGATAAACACCAAAACAAGAAAAGTTCTTGCACCAAAATAAGAAACACTCTTGCAATAAGATAAGCACCAAAACTAGAAAAGTTCTTGCACCAAAATAAGAAACACTTGCACAAAAATAAGAAACACTCATGCATCAAAATAAGAAACACTTGTGCACCAAAATAAGAAACAGTCTTGAATTGAAATAAGAAACACTTTCACCAAAATAAGAAACACTCATGCACCAAAATAAGAAACAATTTTGCACTCTTGACTGATGGATACCGGTACACTGCTTTTTGTTTTTTTGCTCATTGTATTTATCAGGTAACTGCACGATGAACTGTTACTATTTTTGGTATGTTTGTGGCTGAGGTATTAGTAAGTGGACAGATGTGTATTTTATCAAATGTAATGTAGGTACCTACAATGATTTATTATACATTAATGTGAGTGGGACTAATACATCTCTCTGGTTGAGGCAGGACTGAGATGTCCCAGTGGTATGAGGTTGCAACGTTAGGCAATGCTATGAACTCGATCATCTCATTTTGTTGTATTTTATATTGCTTTTTGATTGACAACAGTCAGCATATGTGTTTTAGTGACATATATTCTGAATTTTCTCATTTATTTGCATTTTATATTTCTTGACCTAGATATGTTAGTTTATGTATTTCAGTGACATACCGTACTCGCACAGAAAAATTTAATTTTCTTGAATTAAATTTTATGATAACACACAGTATATGCACTTCAGTTATAAATCTTATATGATGATTTTTGTTTGGTTTAGTTTTATAACTTTTCATGGTTTGAGAGTGTTTTCTTTTCAGGTAAATAGGACAAGGAGGTACCTAACTAAGGAGGAGATTGCATCACTCTTGGAAGAAATTGAAAGTGATTTCAGCTCTAATACTGATATTGAGAGTGACCATGAGCCTACAAAGAACAGTGCAGTGTTTTCTCATGATCAAGCAGCCTCATCTGACGATGATGAACAATTTGTGATACAGATCACTTCTGAAGAAAATGCCACTGATAGCTGCATCTCAACATCACAAGATGAACCTAATCTGAGCAGAAATGTCAGAAGAAAATGGAGAAAAAAAGCTGAGAAAGCTAGCAACATTGAGTTTATTGACTACAAGGAAAATTACAAGGACATTTTATCACCTCTTGATTCTTTTTTATTGTTTTTTGATGATGATTTGCTCAATAAAATTAATTATGAAACCAATCTGAAATGCTCTCAGGCAGGAAAGGCTGCAGATATATCTGTTGATGAAATAAAAACATTCCTTGGCATCAATATAGTAATGGGATACAACAGATGTCCAACAATTAATTCTTACTGGATGACTGGAGATGACATTGGAGTACAGTGCATAAAAGAAGCCATGTCAAGAGACAGGTTCTACAAAATACTGCACCACCTTCATCTCAATGACAACAGCAAGATGAACAGAAGCAAGGCAGACAAACTTTACAAAGTAAGGCCATTATTGAAAATCTTGAAGCAGAAGTTTGAAGTCATGAGAGGCCCACAAGAACATCTATCAGTTGGCAAATTGATTATAAAGTTCAAGGGAAGAAGCAGCCTGAAGCAGTACAATCCACTAAAGCCAATCAAAAGAGGCTACAAAGTCTGGTGTTTAGCTGATGATGAGGGCTATGTGTATGACTTTGATATTTATGCTGGAAAAAGTACTTCACAAATTCCCTGCAGAGGAGCTTCACTGGGACTTGAAGCTGATGTTGTCCTAAAGTTGACTGAGAAATTGCATGGCAAGAATCATAAAGTATTCTTAGGCAATTTTTTCTCATCAATACCATTATTGGAGACAATGAAGGCGAACAAGATTCAAGCATGTGGAACAATAAGGACTAACAGAAAAGATTTTCCACATCTTGAATCAGATAAAAAATTGACCAGAGGTAAGTATGACTATCGATCTACGACTGATGGAATAACTGTTTTCAAGTGGATGGACTCAAAAGCAGTTCATCTGATTTCAAACTTTCATGGAACTGAAAACTCGACAGTTTCCCATAAGCTAAAAAATGGTCAAAAAATAATTGTGAAATGTCCTCTTGCCATCAAAGACTACAATGAACACATGGGAGGGGTCGAGAGGCATGACCAACTACGTCAACTGTATGGCATCAAGAGGAAAAACATCAAATGGTGGCATTGCATCTTCTTTGGATTGCTTGACATGGCCATAGTCAATTCATTCATACTGTATAGAGATGCTGGACACCCAACGATTGATCTCCTGGATTACCGAAGAGAACTAGGCACTGGACTCCTGACATTTTCAACAAAGCCAAAAACAAGCTGCAAGAGACGTAGAAAGAGTGACTTCTCGACTCCAGCTTCAGTGAGATTGTCCAATGTAGGAGTACATTGGCCTCAGTTCAATGTGTCCAGGGGCAGGTGCCAAGTGTGCTCGAAGAAGGGAGAAGAAGCAAGACCTGCCGTAGAATGTGAACACTGCAAAGTGCATCTCTGCTGCAACTCCGCAAGAAACTGCTTCAAAGAGTTTCATCAGTGATAGACTTTCTGTATTGATAATAAGGACTAATGCTTGTAGCATTTGAAGTGTACGGTACAGGATGTAATGCATGCTTGTAGTACATCACGTAAAGACCATAAATTATAGTAAAGAAATTGCTACTTATGTAGCTATTGTTAACTCAGAAAGAATATATTTTACCTGGTTATTGTGATAAGCTAATTATTTTCTTCTGTTTATTGTGATAGATATGGCATTATATGCTACTGCACACGTTTGCCAAAGGAACTTTGTGGTACCAACGTACCATTCAACTATAACATATATATATTAGCTTAATATTTTTTCTCACAAAATTAGTATTTTTCACAATAAATATACTGGTGATAATGATGCATTTCTATGATTTCTAGCTCCAAATTTGCCTGTAGGGCCAAGCATTGAATGTAAAAGATACATTTCAGCAAATAACGGCAACAGAAGTGTAGCTACTGCAGCTCAATGTTGCAAAATCTTGTCACTTTAGCTGCAACCATTCACTACCAGGACTCTCTAGTGCCATAGAATTTTCATTGAATTTTCACCATAAACATATACCTATTTAATTTTTTTGTACAAATATGTGAAAAAAAAATCAGTCATAATTTGCCATAAAAAAATGTTCAGTCCGAATTTACTGGGGTTCTGTATAAAAATTTCATTAAAAAGTTGTAAAACACATGGCAGTTATGAAGGGTTAATAAAATGTCAAGCGCAAATTCACATACCAATTTTTGTACCCTGGGAATTGGTTCTCTGCTTAGGCAAATTAGCTCCTAAAGCTTGAGGAATTTTTTCCCTCAAATTTGTGTGAGATTATCCTGCAAATAAAGTTTGAAACTGGTAATTAGTGTCTGGAATTGGTACATTCAAGCTTTAGAATTGAATATAATTATAAAAATGTTCATATTCTTCAATGAATTAATGCATTGCATTATATACCATGTGCAAATATATTTTTTTGCTTTTTCTATGTACGTATTAATTGTGCATGTTTTAAATTAGTCAACGGTAATTCTGTTCATTACTGATTCTGTTTGCCAGCAAGCAAGTAAAGATCTTGTCATAGAAAAGCTATTTATTATTTGATGATCAGCAGTGCATTGCAATATGAGTTCTGTGCCAGCCAGTGAAGTTAGACCTTTTCACATGGGGCAGTAAATACCTCATGCTTCAAAAAGTGCAATTGTATTTACCGGCTAACCTTGGTGGACATACAAAATATACACCGCTAAACACACACAACAGATTTTAACGCAGCGTTGAATTTGATGTATGCTGTAGTTGCCGCTCTGTGTGATAGGGGCCTTAGTCCTGATATACACATGCCAAGCATTGCCTGGTATAGGTATGGATTCTCATGAATGCCATGGAGTTGTTTGCTGTGTGTAGCTCATTCATGTCTAGTCCAATTGTGGTCCCAAACAAAGAACTTGTGATGAGATTAACTCAAGTTGAAAATTAACAACAGACTGGTGATTAAATTTTCATCTCTGATTGTATGTTAAGATGGTTGAAATAATTTTTTTATGTATCATATTTCAATGTAATATAAGTTTGTTTTCCTTTTTTTTTGTTTTTTAAGGCTAGTATACACAAATGGGTCAAATTTTAAGATATACTAATTTTGTAGCTTTTTTAAATTTTGAATTTTGAAGTACCAAATTGCAGATGAAGAATCTTTATAATACAGCCATGATGTCCAAAATATTTATAATTGTGTAAAATTTTCTAATTAATTCTGAAGATAACATATTAAACTTCATTAAAATCTCATTTGATAAAGTTACTAATATTAACTGAAGATATATTATTTCTTCTGCATTTACAAGCGCTAAAACAACTAAGATTTGGTTAAACATATTTTAATTCATATATCAATTTTTCGGTCCAGTAGAGGATTTGCTATGTATGGCAGGATGAGCAGATAAATGATGGTTAGTAAAATATGTTGTTCTCTAAATATTTTACATTTCTTTCCTCACAAACTGAGTATATTTACATAAACATTTCTAATACTGAGCATCCTGTCAGCCTTGACTGGTGAAGGAGGCAAGGGCAGCGTCTTGCTTTCCACTGCCTTTAGTTGGGCAGTTTAGATTCATTTGTTAGTCGCCTAAGTCACGGGTTTGCCTCTCGCGTGTCAGCGTCAAGTAAGACACCAGCTCATTATTTATTGCAGTAGATGAGGAAGTTGATTGTTGATGTTGTGGCATTCCATGCACTGAGTCTGAGCAACGTATTGTATGATGATATGATTGCTAAACATGGCCTAATGATTATCAGCTCATGACATATGACTTCTGTTATAGTGCTCTTGTGAAGTAATAAAATATATACTTACAATTTTTCAATAATCAATAATGCACAGAAAATTGTGAGCTTATGCAGAATCAAGGGACAGATGGTCTGTTTGAGGATGGTCTGTCTTGTAACACATCCATTCAACAACGTTTTTTTTAACATGTGGAACAGGCGAACAGCCTCCCTGATAGCATCGTTGACTCCCGAGTATGAACGCCTTCAAGAATAGACTAGACAAAGCAATGCAGGAGCATATGCTAATTCAGTCTTAAAATATCTAGCACCTACGGACCTAATTCCAGCAGCTATGTATTTCAAACGATCGTCAGTTATGGAAAGATCGGGTTCAAAAGGCCGGATCCCTTGTGAATCAAGTCACGAAACGTACAAGAATTGGCAACAGGTCATGACCCCATATCTTTAGTGGCGAGAGTTCTGTAAGAGACCTTCAGTTCTATCTTCAGAAGAGACCAGTGAAGCTTTCGTGGGAATCGCCTGAAAATTTGATTTCAAAGAACAAATGCATTGGTTATTACTTATCTATTATAAGTCACGTATCTGCGCGGTATTTCAGGTTTCATAAGGAGTGAAGTACTCTTGAAGTTAGATCATTTATATATAAAACAGCATTATATGTCTTGTAAATCTTTTATCACTGGAAAACAGGCTATGCCTGCATTATTCAAAGATTGTTTGTTTGGGGCCTCTCATGGGGCATTAAGAGACAACTTCAACACATGGTATAATGGATACATTTTCTTTCAGCCTCTACACAAATGTGTATGTGGCCGGTTACTCAGTGTTTGCTATTGGCATATCAGTACGTTGACTTTCAAGTATGCAATGTTTCATCCCTTAATCTTTGCTGAGCCTGAGGATGGTCTGATGCTGAGGCTTCCTTTTTGATTTTTGCAATCTTTGAAACCCCAATGTAACTTCAAGTCACTGTGCGTCAGGACTGGACGTGTGTTCACTTTTCCATCCTCTTTTAACCTTACCATCAAACGCCAATTTGTCCTGCAGCAACTGAAGGCATCATCCACCGTGCGACCCAGCATACAACCCCGACATAATCAAGCTGTCAATACCGAGATGGATCAATATTAAATTTCTTACTAAAAAAATTGGTATTTGTTCAATTATGATGTAAAAAACAAAAAAAATTGTCATGTGGAGCTTCCATCTTCAAAAATGTATTATTTATTTCCATTTTCCTAACGAATATAAAGTTTTACTGATACATTCTTCGGAAATACGGTATTTATCGCAATTTTTACTTTTTTTTCAATTATCATATATTAAATGGGTTTCAAAAATATCTCCGTAGTATAAATCTTAAAAATACTTAATTTATTCAATACATTTGAGAAGCCAGAGGTCTATACTAGAAGACGGAACGCAAATAGACTGCACGCAGCGAGATTTACCATCGCTATGCTTCAGTATAAGTTGACTTGTACCGTCGCAGGAGTGCAAGGAACTGGCAGTTCTGACGACCCAGTTCTGACTGCAGGTTGAACATCCAGGGGTCATACTTTCAAAACTGGCTAAGTGAACGTAAGTACTTACGCTATATGTTCTTGTCTATGATTGGTGGCTTTGGCTTGAAATGCCGTCACTGATTGGCTGATGAACTTACGATCTCTTAACTTTTCTTGAAAGTATAGGCCCTGAACTTTTGTTCTGCAGCGCTATTTTCAAATAATGTCTGACATTTAACGGCTGGCAATTCTGTCCTTTTTTGTATTTTGAGCTATTAATTCTCAGGACGTAACAAAATTATACTGAAGCCATGAAATTTATTCATTTCACTTGTGCGCCTTGGTTGTATAAATTCAACAGGTGTGAGTTTAGACGTTTATGAAATGGTGGTCCCAATTGCCACCTGGGCTCGTATGAGCTTAATATAATTACACAGTCCCGTCAAACAGCCTCATCTTGTGGTCATTTTAGTTCTTTATTTAACTATCTTGTTAGACGAATTAGAGGACTTCAACTTCNTCAATTGTGTGGAATCGCTTAGATACATATATTTTCCGCTTGTGGAATAAGCATTCTTATCTGTGGAAAATCTAATGAATATGTTGTATCACTAAAAAAATTTATTTAAATACTAATTTTTTTATGTCAACGTGTGTAACGTCTTCATGTTGCTAAAGTCCACGGAAAACACACCAAATATTTAAGTTACTTTACCCGATCCCTGCAGAAACAAATAGCGAGTGCAATGCGACAAACGTCTCCGCTGCGTATAAAAAAAAACATTCAAGAACATTGTAACGCCATACAAGCCTTGAATTAGGATTCATTGCTATACAAACGTTAGTGTTTACGTTTCTATAGCCCCGTGCTTCCAGAAAAATGATTTTGAACGCGGATAGAAATATTTTTCTATAATATGCTCCATATAGTAGTGTATAAAAACAGCAGAATAAGGGATAAATAACCTTCATTGAGTGAATGAAACAATGCCCCACGGATTGTTGCATAGCTTGATAGTTTGCGACTAGCTTTAAAGTTTAATAAAAATGTTAGGAACTTTGATACACCACTTGTAGTTTTGGAAAAAAACACACAGGTTTTTAAGCTTATTCTGATAATTTTGAACCAATGCGTTTTTTGCTTTTCGTCATAGTGTTAAATTGATTGTCGTTCTGTGAAACTACTGCACGTGATTGCACATTGGAACTATTACACTTTTATGGCAACGCTTCCGCTTTTCAACACAGCCAACACAACACCTCCCTCAACACCCAGTAACGCAGCACAACCACAACAGACACGACCAACACAACACCTCCCCCAACGCCCAGTAACGCAGCACAGCCAACACAACACCTCCCCCAACACCCAGTAACGCAGCACAGCCACTGTCTCTTATACACATCTAGATGTGTATAAGAGACAGATGCTGAGGATTCCTTTTTGCAATCTTTTCGAAACCCCAATGTAACTTCAAGTCACTGTGCGTCAGGACTGGACGTGTGTTCACTTTTCCATCCTCTTTTAACCTTACCATCAAACGCCAATTTGCACTTTTTCCTGTCATAAATACGTCTTATTTCACTCGGAACAAACAATTTAAACACATGGTAGTTATTGCTTTTATTAAATTTATTACTATTATTGGTAGTTATTGCTTTTATTAAATTGAACAATTCTAAATAAATAGATCACCTTGCATGTGAATTGTATTCTGCCACTCATTCCTGCACAAATCGAACGCTTCTTCGATGCAATACTGATTCACTCTTTAATGTTTTCTCCTTGATAATTTTTATTATATAAACTTGCCTCAGCAGGCGTCAGTGAAGGAGCTTCCTCATGCGTCTGCCGCCAGCTGCGAGTTGCGGTCTGTTATTCGTTTCCTGGCCGCTAGGAAGAAATCGGCGAAGGAAATACACGAAGAACTTTGTCAAGTGTATGGAGAAGAGTGTATGAGCTCCGGGATGGTGCGCAGATGGGTCAGGGACTTTGAAAATGGCCGAAATGACATCCATGACGACGCCCGTGCTGGGCGACCACCATTTTCTGGCAAACAATTGCCAGTCGAAGCGGTAATGCTTGAAGATCGACGTTGGGTGAAAAAATTCCTGACGTCAGCGAAACCACAATTGACAAAATTTTGACTGAACATTTAGGCTATTCAATGGTCTGCGCAAGATGGTAAAAAAAGAAGAGGTACAAAACGCGGTTGTTATTTTTCTACACAGACAGGCAGCAGAGTTCTCTGACTCTGGTTTGAAGAAATGGGTGCCTCGAATGCAGAAGTGCGTAGAACGCAACGGTAATTATGTAAAAAAAATACAAAAAAGGCTGTGCTTTTAAAAAATGTAGATTTCTTTGCAATTATACTAGTTTTTTGATGAGAAATGTTACTTATTTTACTGAAAAGCCTCGTATTTTGTCAGGACATGAATGTTTTGAGTGAGTTTTATAATTTCAAACTTTCCCTTTTTGACGTTTTGTTGCACATTTATATATATAAATGTATATGAAATGCGTTTGAATTTTGGACGAAATTTACACATTCTCATTTCATATTTATGTACCTAATCTTAAAGAAGGTTCACCCAAGGAGCCGTGGGTAGTGTTGCCTGCCGCGCTTCTAGGGTATTTTTTTTAGTCGCTGAGGCAAAATAAATAATTTTTTAAGTCACGGAAGGCGATTAATAGAAAGAGAAAACAGCCTTATCAGCTGATAAAGAAAAAAAGCCCTATTTAAATATAAATTTAATTCACTGCGCAAAACTTTAATTTTCCGGTATTTCTGTAAATAAAATTTAAACGATTTTGATATTCCCGTGTATTTGTGCCGCAATACATGGACTTTCATGTATGAAAAGGCCTAATCTGGCCACTCTAATGTTGACATCATGTCGGCCGTCGAGAGCGGGTGTCTTAAGAGTTGGTGACTGGCTGGGCCCCCGAGGAAGTTAACGCGAGCGTGGCTGGGGCCAGACAACTTCGAGGGCAGGAGGCTAAACTTGTATTCATGTTCTTAGTTCAATATTGAAACAAAAGTTGTCATAATTACTATCACTTATAACAAATGAATCTGTATTATACGACAGAGGTGTTCTGAACTTATGTCGGTGGCGAGGGCAAAATTTGTATAGTGCTCCCTGAGCATATTTTCTGTGAGGGGAAATCTGACGATTTGTAGAAAATAGCGTTTTAAGGTAAAAATTATTTACCACTTAAAATTGAGGAATTTCAAAACTAGAATTGAATATTAATGCTTGACAGCGCATTATTACTAATCATGAACTTGAAGAAATCAATAATTTTTTGAATCTGAATGAAATAATGGATATTTCTGAAGAGTGTGTTCATATAAAATAAATGGTGACAGACGCAGACTGATAATTAATAATTAAAGAGATTAATATGATAATTACGATCAAATAATTAGTAAGAAAATTAACTCGCGTTCATCATTTCTCTGAAGGATCATGTTGTAGTTATGCACGAGACGTTTAATAATACACGAGAAGATTGTTTTTAATCAAGGTTGAATTGAGGTTTGATTACATGATTGATTAATCCGCACTTGAGCTATACTTTTGTTACCCATACAATCACAACTGGTAGCTAAATAGACAAAACTCTACAGGATGACTTCTTATCGTACATCTAATTATTAATCAACGTGTTATAATAAATTTTAATTAATAATAATGTAACAAATGACAATTGAACTACTTTCAATATTGACATTTTCATTTTAAACCTAAAAGAACGGCAAAGAAGTGAGTATTTTGAGCTGGTCGCACAAATGATCTTAGTGTTTAATGAAAATTACAAGCAGTAGAAAGTAAATTTTGTAGCCTTATAGGCAATTATTGCTTCTATGTAAAGAGAAAACCTAGCTAGGTGGGTGGCTTGTAACGGAAATAAGTCGTCATTGTCAGTTGTCGCTGGTAGTTGAAGTAACACTCAGTTCATGTTGCCATAAACCCAATGACAGGCCAAGAACTTCCAATTCTGCTCAAGTATTATATATGAAATAGGCGATATCGCAGCGGTTAAGGTGGTGCTTGAAAGCCGCGAGCTCTCAGGCAGGCTTGGCTGAATCCCTATGGGAATCTATCACTACGTATAGTCATTGTAACTCCGCTCGTAAATGAAATATCAATCTAAATTTTTTCATGCTCATTCAGCTATTTATTTACAATTTCTCNAAACCACAATTGACAAAATTTTGACTGAACATTTAGGCTATTCAATGGTCTGCGCAAGATGGTAAAAAAAGAAGAGGTACAAAACGCGGTTGTTATTTTTCTACACAGACAGGCAGCAGAGTTCTCTGACTCTGGTTTGAAGAAATGGGTGCCTCGAATGCAGAAGTGCGTAGAACGCAACGGTAATTATGTAAAAAAAATACAAAAAAGGCTGTGCTTTTAAAAAATGTAGATTTCTTTGCAATTATACTAGTTTTTTGATGAGAAATGTTACTTATTTTACTGAAAAGCCTCGTATTTTGTCAGGACATGAATGTTTTGAGTGAGTTTTATAATTTCAAACTTTCCCTTTTTGACGTTTTGTTGCACATTTATATATATAAATGTATATGAAATGCGTTTGAATTTTGGACGAAATTTACACGTTCTCATTTCATATTTATGTACCTAATCTTAAAGAAGGTTCACCCAAGGAGCCGTGGGTAGTGTTGACTGCCGCGCTTCTAGGGTATTTTTTTTAGTCGCTGAGGCAAAATAAATAATTTTTCAAGTCACGGGAGGCGATTAATAGAAAGAGAAAACAGCCTTATCAGCTAATAAAGAAAAAAGCCCTATTTAAATATAAATTTGATTTACTGCGCAAAAATGTAATTTTCCGGTATTTCAGTAAATAAAATTAAAACGATTATGATATTCCCGTATATTTGCGCCGCAATACATGGACTTTCATGTATGAAAAGGCCAAATCTGGCAACTCTAATGTTGACATCATGTCGGCCGTCGAGAGCGGGTGCTGAAGTGTTGGTGACTGGCTGGGCCCCCGAGGAAGTTAACGCGAGCGTGGAGGGGGCCAGACAACTTCGAGGGCAGGTGGTTAAACTTGTATTCATGTTCTTAGTTTAATATTAAAACAAAAGTTGTCATCATTACTATCACTTATAAGAAATGAATCGTTGTATTACACGACAGGGTAACGACAGAGGTGTTCTGAACTTATGTCAGTGGTGAGGGCAAAATTTGTGTAGTGCTCCCTGGGCATATTTTCTGTGAGGGAAAACTGACGATTTGTAGAAAATAGTTTTAAGGTAAACATCCTTTACCACTTAAAATTGAGGAATTTCAAAACTAGAATTGAATATTGATGCTTGATAGCGCATGATAACTAATCATGAACTTGAAGAAATCAATAATTGTTTGAATCTGAATGAAACAATGGAAATTTCTGAAGAGTGTGTTCATGTAAAATAAATGGTGACAGACGCAGACTGATAATTAATAATTAAGGAGATAAATATGATAATTACGATCGAAGAATTAGTAAGAAAATTAACTCGCGTTCATCATTTCTCTGAAGGATCATGTTGTCGTCATGCTCGAGACGTTTAATAATACACGAGATGATTGTTATAAATCAAGGTTGAATTTGAGGTTTGGTTACATGAATGAAAAATCCGCACCTGAGCTATACTTTTGTTACCCATACAATTACAACTGCTAGCTAAATAGACAAAACTCTACAAGATGACTTTTTATCGTACATCTAATTATCATTCAACGTGTAATAATAAATTTTAATTCAGAATAATCTAACAAATGACAAGTGAACTACTTTCAATGTTGATATTTTAATTTTAAACCTAAAAGAACGGCAAAGAAGTGAGTATTTTGAGCTGGTCACATAAATGATCTTGGTATCTAATGAAAGTTGCAAGCAGTAGAAAGTGAATTTTGTAGCCTTATAGGCAATTATTGCTTCTATGTAAAGAGAAAAAACGCTAGGTGGGTGGCTTGTAACTGAAATAGGTCGTCATTGTGAGTTGTCGCTGGTAGTTGAAGTTATACTCAGTTCATGTTGCCATAAACCCAATGACAGGCCAAGAAAAATCCAATTCTGCGCAAGTATTATATTTAAAATAGGCGATATCGCAGCGGTTAATTCAGCTGTTTCAGGCTCGAAAGATTCCTCTAATAGACAAGCCTTGTAGGATGTGGGCACAACTGTCATGCCTCGGGGGGATAAACCGTCTTGCATCGGGGGTGGGGGAGTTAACTATCATCCCCGCGATGGTATCTTGACTTGTAGACGGAGCTTTGTGGCAGGAACGAGCGTCGACTGATATCTTCTTCCTAGAGTGCGATGATAAAATGACTAATTCCTGCAGCAACTGAAGGCATCATCCACCGTGCGACCCAGCATACAACCCCGAAATAATCAAGCTTTAAATACCGAGATGGATCAATATTAATTTTCTTACTCAAAAAATGGTATTTGTTCAATTATGATGTAAAAACCAATAAAATTGCCATGTAGAGCTCCCATCTTCAAAAATGTATTATTTATTTACATTTTCCTAACGAATATGAAGTTTTACTGATACATTCTTTGGAAATATGGTATTTTTCGCATTTCTTAATTTTTTCAATTATTATATATTAAATGGATTTCAGAAATATTTCCGTAGTATAAATCCTAAAAACACTTAATTTATTTAATACATTTGAGAAGCCAGAGGCCTATACTAGAAGATGGAACGTAAATAGACTGCACGCAGCGAGATTTACCATCGCTATAGGTGCTTATACATGTGGCTATTAGTTGCGTATATTGGTTACGTCTACCAGGCCAGGCTACAAAAATTTGTGATGCTTGACGTGTTCAGACTTCAGAGGCAGCTAGCTGGTTCATTGCAGGCAAGGCAACTAGAGTTGTTTTGAAGCAGTCTATTGCGCTCAGTAGCCGCCCGGCCGTCATACAGAGCATAGGTGCGTCGCTCTCTCTCTCACCCACTATAGCGCGCACTTCTGTCTTGCTCTCGCATGCCTCCACCGTGCACACCCTTACTCGACAACTCCCAACGTCGCACTGACGTGGGCGCAGTGTACCGAAAACGCTATACTCGTGTATAGGCTCTCAGCCT
>NW_025936208.1:20773-33972 GCF_000764305.2 Hyalella azteca | reverse complement strand
AGCGATAGTGGTGAAGAGTGATGGTGATGAAGAGCGATAGTGGTGAAGAGCGATAGTGGTGAATAGTGACGGTGGTGAAGAGCGATAGTGGTGAATAGTGACGGTGGTGAAGAGCGATAGTGGTGAAGAGCAATAGTGGTGAAGAGCGATAATGGTGAAGAGTGACGGTGGTGAAGAGCGATAGTGGTGAATAGTGACGGTGGTGAAGAGCGATAGTGGTGAATAGTGACGGTGGTGAAGAGCGATAGTGGTGAATAGTGACGGTGGTGAAGAGCGATATTGGTGAAGAGTGATGGTGATGAAGAGCGATAGTGGTGAAGAGCGATAGTGGTGAAGAGTGACGGTGGTGAAGAGCGATAGTGGTGAAGAGCGATAGTGGTGAAGAGTGACGGTGGTGAAGGGTGATAATGGTGTATATGTTAGTAGTTTTTCTGCACTTTGCCTTGCCGATTGCGTCAAGGTGATTGGCCGGGTACTTTCAAGGTCCCTGAAACCCAGTTTTCATCCATGGTGAACCGTACCCAACTTTGTCAAAAGTTTTCGCGAAATCCAGGTAAGTCATGTTGACTCCACCGCTTCCTCCAACCCTAACAAAATTTAGATGCTGGTCAGACTCTGGATCTGGTAACGCTCAGGACTCGGGAGCACTTAAGTCAGCCGCTTCTCCTTCTATTACTTGGACGGTCTTGAAATGCAGCCTCTATGACTTTACCAGCTCGATAAAATTCGTCTGTGTGCAATCTTTGCCATACTCTTAAAACACAATAAATTCGGACAGGAGATTGTGACCAGAAACTGATTTCGAGCGGGTGGCTGAGAAGACCCAATAAAAATCAAGCCGATTGTAGCGACTCCGTGGCAGAAGCCTAGGTACAATCCAGCCTCGTGGCTAATCCATTATCAAACTCTTTGATTGCTTGTGAGGTTAAGGTCAACTTTCCGTAATGTTGACGTCGGTTTTTAGCCTCTCCACTGTAAATTGGTGTTGTCAGTCTCAATTTAACATAACCAGTGATAATACCCTCTATCATAGATGATTTTGACGGCATAATGAGTGAAAACTAAAATGTTCCGACACACTTTTCAGCAGCACTGATAGAACAACATCGGGTCCAGAAACTGTAAGCGTTAGTTCCTGGATACTACTATCCATGCTGTTTAATCTTGAATTGTTCAGCAAGATCTAGCCGACCTAGTTCACAATTCCGGTATCCACAACAAGTTTAACTCCTCTGCTTGATATAACTCCAAAAGATCTTGATATAATTAGTCAGTCAAGGATACAAAGCTGATTTACACTAATCATTTTCTTTATTTAACTCGAAGTGTCAAGCTTCCCAAAAGTTGACCATCGAATTTATTATTGTCGTTGCAGCGTTAAATTTTGCCATCATGCAATCGATTTTAGACTCGAAATAAGAGCTACGGACGGTAAACTAGCAACCCAAATACGTTGCACTCTAAAATTTACAGCTCACAAACAAATATTGGACTACCAAAATATCCAACATAAATTAGGTTCTACAAACTAAAAATTTGCAAAAAAATTAAATCCTACAAGTACCCTTGGCAATAAAATGACCAAATATTATATAAAATCTCGCACTTTAACTAGAGATATGAAGAAAAATATAATGCATCCAATACTTTTGCGTGTCACTGAACATCCATTCATGGGATTAGCCTCTCTAGTGCGGTTAGGAACTAATGGAAACGTTCATGCTTGCGAGCAGCGGATGCTTCTTGACGACGACTGGACAGAATTCAGAGGCGAGCCTGTGCATGTGGCTGCCTGACTGTACTTCCTTGTCTCGGGTCATGTAGTTGTAGAAATGCAGGCCCAGGCTGTCCGGGTACAGCTGCAAAATAAATATATTGTAATTATAATTAGGGAGTGTCATCATATGATTAATTATGAATAATAAAGATTTGATATCTTGTCTATCATTGGTTTTGAACATGCCTTTGTCTAGATCATACCCAGTACTTTCAACTAAAGTGAGCTGAATGCCGTTCCTTTTTATTAATCTGGCACTAGACACAACACGTTCATATAAGATCCTCAAAGCGGAGATGCAGTCTCTCAATCCAGCGATAAATTTCTATGACATGAATGTTTTGCACATCACAACCATGAGAAAATAATTTTTCTCACTGCTTTTTGGTCGTGAAAATATTACAGTTGTTATTGTCACTGAGAATAGCACAGTTTCTTGGCCGAGAGAATTTAACTGATGTTCTTCATCGTGAGAATGTCAGTTATTTTTGGTCGTGAAAATTTCTCAGTATTTTGGCCGTTGGAATATTACAGTTACTCTGGCCGCGAGAATGTCAACTTTTCTTGACCGTGAAAATGACACCTTTTTTGTTGACTTTGAGAATTTTACAGTTATTCATGGCAGTTAGCATATCACAGATGTTCTTGGTCGTGAAAATGTCATTGTCCAGAAGTTAACTTGGCAGAATCAGGTTGAAATTTCATTCACCAAAGTCGCCCTACAATCTCTTGCTAGTGGACACCTCGCAAACTATGATCTATACTCACTGTTTGTATGGGTGGAGAAGTTTCGTTCTTCTCAGGTCCAAGAAAAAGTTTATAAGCCGCTCTGAAGTTCACGGCCATGAAGGCATTGGACCAAAGTGCCACCCAGTCGCATTCCTCCGTCTGGTCTGCACATTTCAAGGGCGAGTCATTGGCGACTAACGACAAGCGATGGAAGGCCACCCATGAGTCACCGGTGAGTTTACTAAATACTACTAGAAACTTCAAGTGATAAATATCTCCAGGATATCGGATAACAAAATATTTGTATAATGAGTTCAAATTTCTGAACAATAACGAACAAAACATTTAGTTCCTAAAATATCCATGTAGAATTGTTATTGTTTATCTATTTTTTCCAGTCTGCTCCTAAGGAGAGAAAGTAGAACACACCGACTCGGCCCATGGCGCGGCAGAGGCTACAAGCGAGCAAACTGACATTAAGAAACATATGCTACCGCTAATAATTGGAAGCATTTAAAAACTGTATCAATTATGAAAGAAACGTTGCATCTCCGCTTGTTTATTTGAATGCAATAAAGGCACAAAACCACAACTAAATAGCCTCTACGTAGCTGCAACACCCACGCCTTGTAAACTTTCGAGTCGAACATGGCAATGTAAATGAGCTCCTTGTAACAGGGATTGGTTGCATTACGGGGGGTAATTGGTTGAGAAGTTTGGTTGTGAGTAGCGTTCAGGAGGCGATCTAAGCCGACGGGTTTTAGATCGCATCCTAGCAGTCGCGCTAGGTCTGACGTGGCAGTGGGCCCGTTGGCGGCCCAAGTTTGGCCCTGCAATCATAAACGAAATATTAGATCGTCTACATAACATAACGTATTGATCTCGGCGCTGAAGTGTAGGCCTGATGTGGCCTGTCGCCGATTCTTTTCCTTTTCGTGCCTAGTTCACAGAAGATCTAATATCGTTTCATTTGACCGGATCTTTTCATGACTGACGATAGTTTCAAATAGCTACTAGACTTCCACCGGGTTTGATATGGTGCTAGGCATTTCAAATCTGAACATATATTTTTCCATAGTTTTATCTAGTCCTAGTCTGTTCTTGAACGCGTTCATACTTGGAGCGCCAACGATGTCATTGGGGAGGCTGTTCCACATTTCGGTGATTCGAAGCGAGAAGAAATTTTGTCGCGTGGAGAAGTTGCAGCGTAGTTTTTTTAGTTTATAGCCGTGGCCCCTGGTGTCGGCTCTTGTTTCAAATTCTAGTAATCCTTCGGGGACCTTGTATAAACCATTAGTATACTTGTATACTTCAATGAGGTCCCCACGCAGACGTCGATATGGAAGCTTCATAATCTTCAATCTTTCTTCATAGGACTTGCCCTTCAAGCCTGGAATTATCCTTGTTGCACGTCTTTGAACATTCTCTAGTAAATTTCTGTCCTTTTCAAATCTCTGTGATCACACAACGTTTCCAAACTCTAGATTGAGGCGCACGACAGCAACAACAACTGCTTCATCGCTTCTTCATCTAGGAACTCGTATGAGCGTCAGATTAATCAAAGAAGTTTGTCGGATGTGTTAGCTTGCGTTTCAACATGCTTAGAAAATTTCAGCTCCTTGTCGACATAAACTCCGAGATCTTTTTCCACACTAGACTTTTCAATCATTACTCTTTCGTTGCAACCATGTCTTCTCATAGTGAAATCATGCTGTTCATTGTTCTTCCCGAGGTGTAAAGTACTTTACACTTGTCAGCATTAAACCGCAGCTGCCACGTATCAGCCCAGTTAACTAAACTGTCAAGATCATCTTGTAATTGCGCTCTATTTGACGCATCATTCACTGTATTATAAACTTTTGTGTCGTCGGCATACATGGAGCACACGCTGGCGACTTCTGGCACACGCTTCGGCATACATGGAGCACACGCTTCTGGCAAATCGTTTATAAAAGCAACGAACAAAATAGGCCCAAGAACGCTTCCTTGTGGCACGCCACTGCGCACTGATGCCCAGTATGACACGGTTCCGTTAATACTGACGCGTTGTCGTCTACCTACTAGAAAATCTCTGATCCATTGGAGTACGTTTCCCTCAATTCCCAAAGACGCAACAGCCGCTCATGCGGAACACTGTCATATGGTTCGGCAAAATTAAGGTACAATGCTTCCACTGGCTCCCTTTCGTCTAGCAGGCGAGTCCAATCGTTTAACGTAGATAATAAGTTAGTGGTGCAGGATCTACCGGCGATAAAACCATGTTGATAATCTGATATGAGATGGTGAGCAGTCAAGTGATCGATAATCCTATCCCTCACAACAGATTCCATTAGCTTACAAAAAATACTTGTCAGACTGACAGGGCGATAGTTGCCGGGGCTGCTTTTGTCACCTTTTTTGAACAATGGTGTTACTTGAGCTTCTTTCCAGTCGGACGGCAAAGTTCCTTCGTTCAAGGTTTTTTGAAAGAATACTGTCAATGGGCCGGTCAGAACGGTTGCTAATTCTTTGAGCAATCTGGGATGGAAGCCGTCTGGTCCACATGACTTGTTGGGATTTAGAGCTACAAGGCGCTTGAGAACCTCTTCTTCGTGTATTTCAAAACATGTTAACTTCGAGCCGACTGGGCGCTCCTCAATATCTGGAATACTGTTCAAGTCCTCATCTGTGAACACACTGCTGAAGAACTGATTAAGAACGTTAGCCTTGCCCTCATCAGAGGAAATCTTTCGTTGATCTACTTTCAAATCAGATTACCGATATATATACATGGGTCAAGATGCAAGCTTAATCTTCAAATTATATGACCTTGCTGAAATACAGGTTTATTAAGTGTAAAGGTAGTGTTAAAAGTTGTGAAAAATTTTCCGGTTGTGATGAATTCACAACTGTGATCAGAACACAAGCTGTGATCAATACAGAACAGTGAGAAATATACAGTTGTGATCTATCGGAAGCTGCGATCCACATAGACAATAGAAATTCTTGGGGGATATTACAAGTGTCATGTCCACACGAGAATCTAAAGCATCTCACGTTCAATTTGTGGGAAATAAAAACGCATTTCTTCGGTCTAAGTACAGAACCCTGTATGAACAATAAATCGTTATAAAATACACAAAAATAATTACATATAAAACGATTATAAACAGTATAAATCATTTTAGCTATTAAACAAAGTAATTAGCACGGAATGACAGTTGGTTCACCTAAATATTCACTCTAATAAGAGGTTCTGGTGGAATAAATCGAAATACTAAAATTTGGAATGGAGTCAACGATTGTCGTCTTCATTGTGGTGACGTTCATGTATGAACAAATCTTATTTCTACAATTAAATCTAATTCTAACTTTTTAAATATTTTTATCATATTTTTTCATAATCTAGAACGGAACCGCTACAAATCCATAAAGTGCCTTATTCGCCTCTGAAGTCAGAGCTCTGAGGCCATTACAGGACAATTCATTCGCTGTAAGTTGCAAGTGATATATGAAGCAATGGCAAGTAAATTTGTCATTAATCTCCGTGTGCTATCACGAGACGAATTTTGAAGTGATGCTGCGGCTGTACTCTGAGTGACGCTTAGGTAAGTGGAGCATTAACACTCGTGTTGTCAGGAAGGCAGTTTCTCACCGCACCGCCCGCATGGATCTTGATGATCCTCATGACCTCAATTGGAGATCATAACAACCCTCCAGCAGCAACATCATTACTGGGCCATGTTGACATTATTCAACACATGACCCTGAGCAACACGGCCCAACATGCCCTCACATTATAGTTGACGGCAACATGGCCCAACATACCCTCACATTAGAGTTGGCAGCAACATGGCCCAACATGCCCTCACATTATAGTTGGCAGCAAGATGGCCCAACATGCCCTCACATTATAGTTGGCTGCAACATGGCCCAACATGCCCTCACATTATAGTTGGCAGCAACATGCTTCATGATCCTCAGCAACATGGGGTGGTGGCGTCGCATGCGGTGGATGGCGGGGTTGAGGTAGCCGATCTCGTCGTCCTGTAAGCATCATTTTAATTTTTATAGTTACCCCTATGAAATATTTTCTATGAAACTGTTGGTTGCTCGCTGATTACAATTAAGTTCAGTCACCTGTCAACTGTAATTTTTTTCCCATGCAAATTCATTTATCATCGTGTCTAATTACCAACTGTAATCTAAATAATGTTAAAAATTAGTAAGCACGGACTGGTATAGGATGATGTAATTCCAGTTTGTTAGATAAATTTCCACTGTCATTCATTTTTTAGTCTTAAAGTTTGATTTAGTTCCGAATGAGTCTTGGCTGTAAGAAGCTAACAAAACGCCAAGTTGAACGACTCACAAGCCTTGACTGACCTACAAGACGCTTGGTACCACAACGAGGTTGGGACTAGTTAGACTTGAAAGGATACACACCTCGCCTGCTAGCTTAAACCAGCATGCCCATAATCAATCAATCCTGTATTCGTTCATGCCAATATTCAATCCTGCCAATTCAATATTATCCCAATATTCAATCATGCCAATAGTCAATTCCATTATCAAAGTACCAGACACAATCATTTAGTGCCTGAATAATAACAGAACAAACAAATTTTTCCAAGCATGCGATTTTATTGGCGCACCCAACGCAGGTTGCAAGATGTCTTCGATTTATATTTCCGTTTATAACTTGCTTCATGTAGATACTGCTTTTAAATCATTTCTCAACTCTTGCTGTGTAAGAAAAACATGAATTTTAAAGTTATACATTATCCAGATACGTTCTCTTATAAATTGTTGTCAGTTATTCTCTTACTCTTCGAAGTATCGACACTGAGAAATTAGTGTTCATCCATGGACACCTGCGGGTGGTGCAATTATGTATTATATTCTCCGCAATTGTTCCTATAAAGTTTGGCTTGAGGCACCTGTAGCGCGATGAAGTTGGTGGCGCCCACCAGAGGGCGCAGGGCGATGACGTCCATGTCCGAGTACAGACCTCCGAACTTGTACACCAGCGCCACGCGGCTCATGTCGCTCAGGTTGTGGATTTTTTGCGCTGCCAAGATGACAAAATGACCTTTACGGTTGCGACATTGCTGCTGGAATCGAATTCATAAAAGACTTGATGTTCATGATTGTTATATTTACAATATCTCCCGAGGAACAGTTTCTCACTATGGTATTGCAATAAACCGTTAGATCAAAATAAAAACATGCTGGTCCTCAAAATTTTCCCGGGATAGACACAAGCTATTACTTCGTTAACATCATTTAAAGTGAGAAGATACTCACAAGTTTTATAGAACTTTCTGGAGTGGTAAAGTTCTAGCAGCGGAGTGCCCTTAAAAAGCTAGTCGAAGTTCACATAAGCCACACACAAGTTCTGGTAGGTGACCTGAAGAGCCTTCAAGGCTGCCAGCGTCGAGGGTTCTAAAGATTGAGACGTCACCAAGAACCACACGGATGCGTCGGGATTTACTTTGCAGTAACTGCAGAGATGAGCAAAAATGTTAAGCAGTGGTTCGGTTAAGGCCTGTTGCATGCAGTGGTCGAGGCCAGAAGAGTGGGGTCAAGAAGTGAAACTGCTTAGGAACTCTCGCAAAAAGCATGGTGGAATTTCTTTCGTTTAAGTGGACCGTATGAGTGCTGGAAAAAATTCTACACTTAACAACCGATTTTCCTGAAATTTCGCACGCACACGTAAAACATAAAAACAAAAACATTTTGATCGTTTAGTTTTTTCGTGCAAAAAATGAAAGAAATCGCGAAAATAATAGAAAACGGCAAAAGGAAGAGTACTCTCAAATTTTTGCAACTTATGCAATTACCGTGCTACAATATCGAGACACATTTCATTCGATTTGCAACGTAATTATCTAGCGGCTCTTTAGCTTAGATTCTCGATTTTCCTTATGTTTTTTTCATGCGCATTTTTCAATTTTTCCATTTCCCACCCCAATCCCCCGCCCCTCCCTCCATATGTAAGTCAAACCATGTACAAATACAAAAAGTGGGCTTCTAGAGTTGCTAGGCATGGTCTTCACGAATCGAATCTTATGTCTTTCAATACTGTATCTTGAAAATCATAGGAGGCGATGGATTTTTTAAGATGGCGTAATTTGGAAATTTTAATAGTTCAAAGGAGCCAAATAAATAAAATTTATTGAAAAAAAGTATATGTCAAAAATTGCTTGATAGTAGCCCAAGCTAACACGTTGCAAATTAGTTACATTTACGGAAGCAGCACGCGTCTTTACCCTTGTTCTTGTCCAGTTTTATATTAAGCGAAAAATGTGACTTTTTTATATTTTCATATATACATAAAAATACCATTTTATATAAGTTCAACCGGCCTAACGCCAAAAACATTGCATGTACATCCGTGGTAATAGCGTTTTTGAGCGTGTATCGTTTGTTGTTTCAAGCGAGTGCAAACATTTTGCAATTAACGCGAATAATGAGCTATAAACTCAATATTTGAAATGAAAATTTCAAAACATTTTGTTATAAAATGGTTATTTTATAAAAGTTCAAAACACCAAACGCAAAAATTATTGCATGTATATCCATGGTATTAGCTTTGTTGAACGGGTCTTGTTTGTGACTTTCAAACTAGTGCAAACACTTTGAATTTAACAGGAGTAATGATCCATGAATACTGATTTAATTTAAAGAAATCTTTGTTAAAAAATATTAATTTTAAATATTGTCTTAATTGTTTTACGCAAAAACTAGAGCACGCACATACATGCGATTTATTGCGTTACTTGCGCCTTTTCAGCAGCAACAAAATGAGCCAAGAAAACGGAAAAGCCAAATTTTACATATTTTCAGACGGTTATGGTCCCCTTAATATCGCTTCCCGTTGAACAACTCGACCTCTACGTAGCCATATTGTATAGGCGGCCTGCTTGCCAAGTGATAAAAAATACCCGATGGAACATCGTCTGCTGGTGGAGACGACTAATAGCAATGGGAACCTGCCCTGGTACCATCATTCATAACTCATCACTCATCATATCAATCATCACTATCATCACCTCTCCAGCCCACAGGTGATGATGATCTCCAGCAGCCGTGCCCTAGGGGGCACGGCTGCTGCATGAGACGTCTCCATCAAGTAGACGTTGGACGCTGCGATGTCTGGCACCACGTCCCTGGTGGCACGTACGGGCAGACGTTAGGACGTCGTCGTACTAATTAAGTTATAATTTCATTTCATAATTTACTATGGTAGTATTTTGTACGATTATTACAGTAGACCGCCGGCTTTGGTCTCGGGAACAACGCCATAACAAAATAACGACACTAGCCCATTCTTGCCACGGACTCTTGACCGTTCTTAAAGTCATTCGTTTGACACCTCATTAATTTCGAATGAACAATCCCTGCTTGTACATACGTTACAAATAAATGTCTCAAAGTTTATTCTTCTTTCAGATCCCAATTTTGAAGACACAATCTTGCTTCTGAGGCATCAATAATTAACCCTGTTCGGAGAAAACTTATTTTCTTTGCTCTACTTCCGGACTTCAACTCACTGGTCGATTTCGGGCAGTTTTACGGCAGAGAAAGCAGGGTGTCACGACGCATGCATTTATCCCAATTTCCGCTGTATGTCCATCGCTTGCGTTTGTTCCGTCGCTTGCTTCCGCAGCCCACGAAAGACTGAGCGAAACGCTGGCAAAACCTGCCCGTGAAACGTGGTTTAATTTTTTAATGAAATCAGAGAAAGTAAAAAAATATTTTCCGATAATTATTTTTATTTGAAATGAACAAGCGCATGCCAATGCGCCCAATGAACCTGCGCATGCGTCCAATGAACCTGCGCATGCTTCACCAGCCTACCTGCACATGCGTCACCAGCCTACCTGCATATGCATCACCAGCCTACCTGCACATGCGTCACAAGCCTACCTGCACATGCGTCACCACTTACCAGCCTACCTGCACATGCGTCACCAGCCTACCTGCACATGCGTCACCAGCCTACCTGCACATGCGTCACCAGCCTACCTGCACATGCGTCACCAGCCTACGATTTGGGATTGTGCTCAGGAACACGTCCATTTGTCTCTTGAAGGTCTCCAGGGTGAACTCCCCCTGTCTTAGATCCCTTGGTAGGATGTTGAACAGCCTTGGCCCTGCCACGGAAAGTGATCCTTCCCACAGGGATTGAAATCTGACTGCGGATCTGTTACGTAGTGGGGGGATCTTGCACAGTCTCCCCCCTTCTCTCGTTGTGATATGTCTAAATCCTGAATGTCTCGCTCTCGAAGTTTGGCACCATTCCGGTTATCATTTTCCATGTGTACAGAAGAAATACCTCTCCCGTCTCCTCTGCAGTGAGTACAGACCCAGGCGCCACAGTAGTTTAACTCTTCCATCCCTCTGATCCTGGAAGTGAAGGTTTGTTGGACACCTTCCAGTTGCCGCACTGCGCCGAGTGTGAACGGGGTCCAGAGCTGGCAGCAGTATTCAAGAATATGTATTACAAGGGCTCTAAAGAGTGTGATCATCGGTTTTGCTTCTCTAGTTCTGAATGTCCGCCAGATTCACCCAATCTGTCGCCTATTTTTTGCGGTTATTACCTTTATGTGATCACCAAAATTGACCTGATTATTCATCAACGTTCCTAGATCACGAACGAGTCGCTTCTCTTCGATTTCCGAGTTGTCAGGTGCTAGGTAGCGGTGCTCCACACCAGCTCTTTCGCTACCTCTGTAGCTCAAAACCTCAAACTTGGTCCCGTTGAACTGCATGTTGTTTCCGGATCCACCATCAGGCGAGCCCGATGTCGCTACAGGCCTGATACGAACGGTGGCTTGCGAAGAGCTCTTCGCGGGTTCAACACATTCAATGCTTCCAGAATTGGTTATGGTTGAACCTTCTCAGGCACAGCCAGTTGCTTCTGAATTTAGTGCTAGTCCAAGTGAAGACTTCATTATACCGTACTTTAGATATAATTAATTTTTACGGCTGCTCGTATTGCTACGGCTGCTTACGTCGTGTGCTCCTTTATGATCTTGGTGATTCGAATGTAATCTTGTGGTGATTCGAATTTTATGATTTATGTCTGGTATGGTATGAGTTATGTCTTGTTCCGATTCTCATGAAGGGCTAGAATTAACTTTAATTTTTCCTTACGGAATGTGTTGATTAATTTGTTAACGTAACCATAGGAATGCGAGAGATCTCAATGAACATAGCATAAAAATTGTTGCGTACTCTATTATTTATCCTTTTTCTTCCGTTCGGATTAGCCATGATATGGGGCTTCATTGAGCGTTTCTCGTTGAGGATTAATATGGCATTAATGGGTGTTTTTCTCTTAATTTGAAATAATTTTCGATAATTCTGTCTTTCAATCTAGTTCACGCAACATTGTTTTAGAAGATTTTCATTGTATATCATATCGTTATCTAACCCGCTTCCACACAATTCTGATCTTGCGTAGAACTTTTTTTTCTAATGAACTTTTTTTGTGATCGAGCACTTCTAATACTTTAGTAATTACCGTTTCGACTGTAGGCGTGAAATTACTTCTGTATCGCCATCACTCAAAATAAGTAAGCTCCTGGTTGCACCTAGCCGAGATTAAAAACTATCATCTTCCTAATAAATGCCACCTCTGTTGTGCATTCATTTATTGTACATTGTTGAATAGATGTGAAATAAGAAAATTCATTTCCTAGATTATTGACACCAATCTCGTCTATACACTTGTATATATCCGTGATTGGTGCCAATCGTCCATGGAATGAATAATATGTCATCCATATTTATTCGTGTACAAATAAATGAATTCACGTGAGAAAATTGCATTTATTAGACAGACGATAGTTCTTAATCTGGGCTAGGTGCAACCGGGAGCATTTTTTTAAATTTTCTGTGAGAGGTGGCCACCTATGGTACAACAAAGATTCATCAATGACGAATGAAAGTTTTTGGTGGACGTAAGGTTTGAGCGCAAACGTGGCCACAGGCATGTTATAGGTATGGGAAAGATGGTGCACGCCACCCTTAATTCGCTGCATAAATCATAGCTTCTCCACCTATGGCGTCCGCCGATGGCCATCATAAAAACATAGGTGCTCCACTCTTAATTTTTATTTGGGTAACATAGTTGCAATCCCGAGGTTTACCTGGTATCGAATTGCTCAACCCGTTATAACTTATCAATTAGTAATGCGATGACATATTACCTTCTCAAATAATAAGACGACGACGTACTAACGTCTGCCCGTACGTGCCACCAGTGACGTGGTGCCAGACGTCGCAGCGTCCAACGTCTGCTTGATGGAGACGTCGCATGCAGCAGCCGTGCTTCCTAGAGGGCTCTGTGGGCTGGAGAGGTGATGATAGTGATGAGTGATGTGATGAGTGATGGTGGTGAGTGGTGGTGGTGAGTGATGGTGATGAGTGATGATGATGAGTGATGATGATGAGTGATGGTGATGAGTGATGATGATGAGTGATGATGATGAGTGATGGTGATGAGTGATGGTGATGAGTGATGTGATGGTGATGAGATATGAGTGATAGTGATGAGTGATGGTGATGAGTGATGGTGATAAGTGATGGTGATGAGTGATGGTGGTGAGTGATGGTGATGAGTGATGTGATGAGTGATGGTGATGAGTGATGGTGATGAGTGATGGTGATGAGTGATGGTGATGAGTGATGGTGATGAGTGATG
>NW_025936208.1:3088-19907 GCF_000764305.2 Hyalella azteca | reverse complement strand
GTTGATGAACTTGCGTCGCTAGTGTGGGACGCGACTGAATACATGTTCGTTGTTGATGAACTTGCGTCGCTAGTGTGGGACGCGACTGAATACATGTTCGTTGTTGATGAACTTGCGTCGCTAGTGTGGGACGCGACTGAATACATGTTCGTTGTTGATGAACTTGCGTCGCTAGTGTGGGACGCGACTGAATACATGTTCGTTGTTGATGAACTTGCGTCGCTAGTGTGGGACGCGACTGATTCTGTCTCTTATACACATCTGGGTTCCAAAGCCGGATCCCTTGTGAATCAAGTCACGAAAAGTTCAAAAATCGGCAACAGGCCATGGGCCTATTTCTTCAACGCCGACACTTCTATTCTATTCTATGAGAATACTCGGATGCTTCAATGAGTTCTCCACGCAAACGTCGATAACTGAGGCTTAATTGGAAGCTTCATAATCTTCAATTTTTTTCTCATGTAGGACTTGCATTTCAAGCCCGAAATTATCCTTGTTGCACGTCTATGAACACTCTCTATTAAATTTTTGTCCTTTTCAAGTTTCGGTGACCACACGACGTTTCCATACTTTAGGTTCGGGCGCACGACAGCAAAAAACAACTGCTTCATCGTTTCTGCATCTAGGAACTCTAAAGAGCGTCTGATCAGTCCAAGTCGTTTATTGGCTTTATTAACTTGACCTTCAATATGCTTAGAAAATTTCAACTCATTTATTAACTTGACCTTCCAAATGCTTAACAAATTTCAACTCATTAGCAGATCAATGTTTTACTATCACAAAATCTTTAATGTAGAGGCTTATATTACTGTCAGGCTGTCTACCGTAACTCCCATACTTGTGTTAGCACTTACTGCGTCACTTCCGTGACGTCACTATAGCATGCCTATATAAGCTCCCCGAGTACAATCTGGCGCCCGAACAGGGACAATCCTGAAAACCACGGCCGCGGAGGATTCCAGATTGTCAGGATGTGATTTGGTCTGACTGGCCCGATAATATATAACTATCTCAAAGTTCAGTATTGATTAATAACCGGATGATCTTCTTAGGTTTATTTGAGTTGAGGGTCCAAGGGTTCGTATCTAAGGTCCGAATAAGCGGCACGTTGATTGAGAGGCTAGTTGTCTAATAATATATTTACGAACTAGATAGGAATACAAGGAAGCTTGGTGGTTATTACACAAGGTAGGTTTTAGATGGTTACTCTAACGACAGAGGCTACTCGACGCCGGAGTCTGGCCGTGATCGTGCGGACTACATGGTGATGGCTTTACTACGTCTCGCCTGTGGCTGCCTAAGACTGACTGAAGGTCTGCTCGGGGAGCTTATACGTATAGGCATGCTATAGTGACGTCACGGAAGTGACGCAGTAAGTGATAACACAAGTATGGGAGTTACGGTAGACAGCCTGACAATTACATATGCATTAATTAATGTTGCTAAATAATCGTACAACGTCACATACTACGATTAAAAACTTAGTTAGGTTTTCTTCAAAAACTGAGATTATTAACGACGCTGATTTTCATGTCCAATTGAAGGTAATGAGATACAGCCTACAGGGAATCAGATTTGCATTAAACCTCAGGTGGCTGCAATAACAAACATGTCAGTTAAAACAGCCGGTGCTCTGAGCTCAACGGAATAACCATCAATTTACAGCGTTCCTGTTCAATACAGGATAGGTTTGAAAAAATTAGGTTGACACGCAACAGAAAAACGTTTCTTTTCTACCGTTGTTATTCATCATAACATTCAATTGATGTGCAGCGAAAAACGTTCCATTGAGTGCAGCGAAAACGTTCATAAAAATTGTTTGTTGCCGCGCATCAAAACGTTACATCGAACCGCAGCAAGCAACCCACCATTGAGACGCAGCAAAAAAAACTATCCATTGGTACGCAGTAAAAAATATTAATTGATGCACATCAAATGAAACTTCAAATATCGACCTCTCTGGCAGTCTAACATAGTGGTTCCCAAAGTGGGCGATACCGCCCCCCTGGGGGCGGTGTAAAGATCTGGAGGAGGGCGGCGGTGAGGAAGAAGGGGGTTGGTAGGGGACGGCAGTCCGAAGTCAAAGGGAAGGAATATCTCCAAAATTAATGAACGTAACACGATGGAACTTTGTACACGTATTCAGTAGGACCTACCGGTGATGTTTAGTTTGTGAAAATTTTTGGAATTTCGCCTTCTTTCGTGAGTTATATGGCGATACGGGCCGAAATTCACAGCGATCAAGTAATTTCTTCCAATCTATTAACATAACATAGTGATCGCGGCGCTGAAGTGTAGGCCTGATGTGGCCTGTCGCCGATTCTTTTCCTTTTCGTGCCTTGTTCACAAAAGATCTAAAATCGTGTCATTTGACCGGATCTTTTCATGACTGACGATAGTTTTAAATAGCAACTCGACTTCCACCGGGTTCGATATGGTGCTAGGCATTTCAAATCTGAACATATATTTTTCCATAGCTTTATCTAGTCTGTTCTTGAACGCGTTCATACTTGAAGCGCCAACGATGTCATCGGGAAGGCTGTTCCACATGTCGGTGATTCGAAGCGAGAAGAAATGTTTGCGCGTGGGGAAGTTGCAGCGCAGTTTTTTAGTTTATAGCCGTGGACCCTGGTGTTGGTTCTTGTTTCAAATTCTAGTAATCCTTCGGGGACCTTGTATAGACCATGAGTATACTTGTATACTTCAATGAGGTCCCCACGCAGACAATGGGATCATATTCAATGAGGAACAGATTTGAACGATATTTCGATTATACATTACTAACTATCTGTTTAGCTCGTAAAATTTTTTCGATTTCGCCTTTGCTCACGAGTTTTTTTTTTATTTCACCTTCATTCGTGATTTAAACAGCAGTACGTGCTTTAATTCGCAGTGATCAAGAGATTTCTTTTAAACTGCTGAACAGATTTGAACGAAACTTAGTATATACAGTGGCGGAAATGGCAATACGACCACCCAGTTTTTTCTAACTACTTTTTTCTTGCATAGAAAAATACTGGATTCAAATCATACAATATTGCCTATTAAAACGAATGTATGGGATCCACAAACGATCCACATGTCGGTGATTCGAAGCGAGAATAAATTTTATCGCGTGGAGAAGTTGCAGCGCAGTTTTTTTCTGCAGTCTTGTCCCTTTTGGCATCTTTTCTACTTCGAAAATATATAAATTAGGACACCGAACTACACCAGAAGTACCCTAAAGGGCGAAAATCAGGATATTCAATTTTGCTGTACTTTTTAACGTGAAAATATTACAAAAAAAGATAATAAATTGATGTAAAGCCCATTTTGATATTATAACCATTTCCACCTAGGTTTTTCTAAATTTTCTGCATTTCTTCGCATATATTTTGAGAAAATGATTTTTTCCGTATAGCGTTGGAACCGTTTTTAAACTTAGTTTAGCCTTGTATAATTAGAATCCGGTATTTTTCTATGCAAGAAAAAATATTAAAAAAAACGGGTGGTCATATAGCCATCTCCGCCACTGTATATACCTATCCTCAGCAATGGCAATGTTAAGCTCGTGACATTTTTTCAATTTTGCCTTCGATTGCGAGTTACACGGCTCATGGTTAAACCGGTCGGTCGTTTCTCCTTACATCCGTATAACTCGGGAACGAAGGCAAAATAGAAAATAAATTGTCATGAGCTCAACATCAACGTTGGGAGATTAAGTTTTTATATACAAAGTTTCGTTCAAATCAGTAGTTTAGAAGTAATTTCTTGATCACCGCGAATTTAAACGACAGATTACCCGGCGATACGGGCCGAATAAAGAAGTGTGAAATCACGAATTACAGCGAAATGAAAAAAAAAAAAACTCGCAAACGAAGGCTTATTCGAAAAAAATTTTAAAAGCTGAAAATCTCAGTTTGGTAGTTAGGAATGTATATTCAAAATTTCGTTCGAATCTGGTCAGGTAGTTCGGAAGAAATTCTTTGATCACTGCGAATTTCGGCCCGTATCACCATATAACTCCCGAATGAAGGTGAAATTTAAAAAAATTTCATGAGCTGAACATAAATTCATAATAATACGGTGGATAGTCACCGTATTATTATGAATCACCCTTAGGTCCTAATGAATACATTTTCCAAGTTTCATCGAGCTGCGTTCATTAGTTTGGGAGATATTTTATGATAATTGAATCTGGAGATTGGGCGCGAGACCGGCCGACGGGACATTTGTCCGAGACGTCCTTTGCTTCCAGTGCTGTAACAGTTAAAACTGCTAAAAAATATATTGGTTTACTATATGGGGTTCTATTTGTGAAATACACATTCGTCTTCAACCCCTTTCTCTTTTAAAATTGCAACGAACTACATATCAAGAAAGTTTGGGAACCACTGGTCTAACAGGTTAGGCCATCTTGTTTAGTCTTCGTCATATTCTTACCCTACGCCATCCTCGACGCGATGATGTCGCCATGAGGCACTACAGGATTTTTTCATAAATTCCAATTGACTGTCTCGCAATTGATACCTACAATAATTACGACGAAGTTATGAACATCGAGTACTGAAGTAAAATTGATATCGCTACTTTACCCAGTATGTCCAGGTTCAGGGAAAGACAAGGCATCGAAACTATAATGGTTTATTACAGTATCAGAATAACACGTCTACTGCAAATTGAAGCGACAACAATCAAATGAAATAATAATCATAAAGCAAACATTAGAATAAAATCTGTTTTATATGTTTATACAGTCTAATATAGTCTAACTTTGCAAAGTAAATCACAAATGAAGAAGATTATACCTCAAGTTCGGGTAGGACTGGAGAACGTCTAACAGTGAAGTCCATAACAATTCCACTATAGCGTACCATTATAACTTTCTAGAGGGTGCAAACAAAGAGGTATATTATTTATTCGGCACAATAATGATTAACACTGATAGCCAAGAATTGCGTAAAAATGCCTTCAAAAAACCCGATGTGCTAATTTGACAAAACCCAAAAATTTGGCAGAATGCGCCTAAAATAATAATTTCCCCAGCATTCCCAAACTCAGGCCGTTCACAGTCCGCGACCACACTAGTAATCATTCTAACATCTCAATGGGAAAGTTAAGCAACAAATAACATTAACATTAAACTGTTGAGTGATCATGCATCACTGATAGGGTCAATTGACTTGTCTTTGGTGTTCTCAATTGAACTGTCAGTTCAATGCGCCATTAACATGTTGTCTGTGAATAATAATGAGCGTTTTTCACGTCGTGCCGAACTGCCGATACAGAATTGCTAAGATGGCAGTGGACGACCATGGCAGTGGACGACCATGGCAGTGGACGACCATGGCAGTGAACGACCATGGCACGACGACCATGGCAGTGAACACGTCACCCTATAACGCCGGGATGACACGCGGGGAATTCTAAAGTTTCACGAGTCCATCTGATGAGTTAACAAGTGCAGCTCTAGTGCGTGCGGTTGCCGTGTATTGTGACCAATCTGGAACAAGCTCCAGGACAATTTGTTGAATATAATTTCGTTTCATACTAAATTCGAATCAAAGAAAATTTCCCGACATTCTGTACACAAAACAGGAAAAAGATTACATGATTAACAGCAGCAGCAAATAAAATAAAACTTAGCAAGATAGAGTGCGGCTGACAAAAATAAGAGAAGGAACTCGCTCAGCAGGTGGCAGCTTGCCACACAAGTGAGTTAAGGTTAAATCTAAAACTGAATCAGAATAATAATTAAAAATCAGGTAAAAACAGGCACCAAAATTATTATTTCGGTTGAAAATTCTAAAAGAAGTGTAGTATTCATTCGTGGGATAAATGCCAAAAATATTTCTTCACAATTAAGCTCGTGTGAACTTCAAGAAACTGAAAAATTAGTGGAACCTTCAAATTAATTTAATTTAATAACAAAATGCAATTTGTTTGAAACGAAAAACTCATGGCAAATTCTCCAAGTTTACTGCAGTGGGAAGACCTGAGTCATGACGTAATGATACACATCGATATCAATAGGCAAGAACAAACAGAAAATAATTCTATCGAAATCAGAGGGTTTGGATTCAAGTATTTTTCGTACCAGGGGAACGACAACCTCAGCGGCTTTGTCGTTTGGGAAGCCATAGACTCCCGTGGCTACGCAGGGGAAAGCAATGGATCTCAGCTTATGTTCGCGTGCCAGATTGAGGCAGCTCCGATAGGCATTTTCCAGGTCCATCCGGTCTCCGTTTATGGGGCCAACAGTGTGAATAACCCGTGTAGCAGGTAGCTTATATCCATAAGTGATTTTAGCGTCCCCTGTAGGACATCCATGTAGGGTCCTACATTCCTTCAGGAGGCTTGGTCCAGCAGCTCTATGGATTGCTCCGTCCACCCCTCCCCCGCCGAGCAGGGATGAGTTAGCTGCATTCACAATGCAGTCAATCTCAAGGGCCGTGATGTCTCCAATGAACAAAGAAACTTTCGTGTTCAGACTTGAGTTCACAGCAAACTTCATAGGAAGTTTAGGAATATGTTTGTATTTCTTCACTGACTTTTCCACAGCAATTGAATTTTGAACAGCATATTCTGACCATGAAGGAATGTCCTCCAAGGTAACAGAAGATCTGCACGAGTATAGTTCTCGCTTCTTAACTCGGGGAAGCGAAGTTATTTTCTTCCAATCTTCTTCAAAAGAAGTTGCATGTGATTCATCTCGGGCAAGAGGTTCACTTGCATACTTCTTCAGAGGAGGAGTTCGGTCAGAAATTGATAATTTGTCTGCCGGCGTTTTCTTATTTTCAGGCTGAGTCTGCATTTTGCTTCCACCTGCAGCTAAAGAATCTGATAAAGCTCGTTCAATGACAGGAGCTTCAGTAGAATCTTCTTCCACTGCTTGACGAGCGTCTGGAGCAGCATCATTTACTAAGTTAGCAGGAAGGTCGAGTGACTTGTTAGCGTCTTGGGCTGCTGCAGATTTATGAGATGAATCAGTTTTTCCTTCTGTTGCAGTTGGTTTATCAGACTTCTGAGCAATTTTTGCATCTTGGGCTGCTGTAGATTCATGAGAATTTGAATCACTATTTTCTATTGTTGCAATTGGTTTATCGGACTTCTGAACAATTTTTGCGTCTTGGACTGCTGCAGATTCATGAGAAGTTGAATCATTTTTTTCTTCTGTTGCAGTTGGTTTATCAGACTTCTGACGAATTTTTGCAGGAACTTTTGACTCTTGAGGAGACTCTCCAGCAGCATTCTTATTGCTACATTTGGTGGAAGCTCCTCCAGGTGATTCAGCTTTCCCTTTATTCTTCTTCTTTCCTGCCATGTCCAATGAAGATAATCCCCTTCTAATCAAACTGGTTTCTTTAAAGAGCAAAATATAAGAATGGCTCAAAGAAAACCTATTTACTTGCAACTCAGCTGGCTTGAACAGCAAAGTGAAACAAGATTTTCGATCTTGTTTAAATTTAGTCCTAGCAACTTCAGTGGCTTTTGAATGCAAAATAGATGTGAATTTCCTCACTGCTAAAGGATGGCAAGTACCACAACATAGAGGTTGAAAATGGCCAAATAATGTTCTTAATTTATGAAATAGTTCTGATGCAGTGCTAAAGCTAGTTTGCATTGATAGTTTGACCTGGAAAAAAAAACGCAATTAATATAACAGATTAACATCAATGTTATGCAATGGTCACAGGAAAATAATATACGTTTAAAAATTACTTTTTAAAGACAACACTTCCAAAGAATCCAGTATCTCCAATCTTACAGATGTACAATGAATTTCTCATCTAATTTTCGAAAATTGAAAAAATTTATTTTTCAATTTTTTAATATATATAAATTTTTCAATATATACATTTTTAATACATAAATTTTTTCAGAATTATTTATTCTGTTAATTGATTCATGCATTGCCTCTGACTTCACACAAGTGTGCAAAATTTCAGCTCAATTAGACAGGTAAAAGTGTGTCAAATATCAGTTATTAGATTTGTAGCTGATAAAATCATTTTTTCATTTTTTTTAATATTGAAAAAAAAAATTAAATTTTAAAAATCATTTATTTTGACATTTGATACATGCATTGTCTCCAACCTTAAACAAGTGTGCAAAATTTCAGATCGACAGGATAAGTAGAAGTGTATTAAACTTTGATTATAAGATTTGTGGCAGACAGACAGACAAGAAGTGAAGTTGAAGAGAAGTGTTGTAATAAAAAAAATTTTTAATTTATCAAATTATTTAATTTGTCAATTGATTCATGCATTGTCTCCAACTTTACGCAAGTGTGCCAAATTTCAGATCGATTGGACAAGTAGAAATGCGTTAAATATCGATCATTAGATTTGTAGCAGACAGACAGACAAACAGACAAGAAGTGAAGTTAAAGAGAAGTGTTGTAATAAAAAGCTTCAAAAAATGAACGATATTAAGATTGAAATATCTTTTACTTTTCTGTAAGCAAAGCTCATTGGGGAAATTCCTTCAATAAGCAAGGTCCATGCATTTCACCATTTTAAACCCTGTAGCTAAACTCAAACAAATAAATGCCATATGAGAACTGTTTGAAGGGCAAGTCATACTGTTAACTGTCATACTAATAACTAGGAAGATTTTCAAATTTATTATGAATAATTTTAGAATTATGACCTCAGTGCCGAAGATAGCATAATATCAGTGAAAAATACATCTAGTCTTGCACTTCTCAGCTCCTGTAGACATATGTGTGATGTGTATATATACAGCTAAAGACAACTTCCCCGTTTGGAAAACAAACCAGAAAACAAAAAAAAAATAAATAAATAAAAATAAAGCTTCTGAGCATCAGTGAATAAAGACATATAAATGTAAGGTTGTATAATTTCTTATTAAAGATGGTAAACATTGGTAATAGAAAAATGTTTTGTTAACAAATTTTATAATCCAATGTGGAATATAGAGCATCATCTGGCCATGTAATTTTTGCACAAGTCAGCCAGAGCCCATCCTACTGTTACATCTACAAGGAACAAATCTGTCAGTTGAGTTTGTATCTTCAGTATATTCTTCTAAAATAGCCCAAAGTTTTGGCATTGGGCTATTTGACATACTTCAGAATTCAAACAGAATAATATAGATTTTAGTTGCAAATTGTAAATAAAGAGTGGCACAGTATTTGTGTTGTGGTAACCTGATAACTAAATATGGTTGGCCAGAATTTTGTTCTATTCTAGGGTACGGTATTGAGCATGATCAAGCATAAAGATGTTATTATTTCACTAATGAGCAAATATAGCATGGAAATTTAGAAACTGCTCATTACATTAATGGCAACTATAATAGGTCTCAAATCAATTCCAAGTCAAGATATTACTAGTGAAGGGAGGACTTTCTCTACACAATAACATATGGCAATTTAAACATCATAACCTCTACTACGTCTGCTCCAAAAAGCACAATCTTAGGTGTAGAGTAGAGAGGTAAATAAATTTTAGCATAGTGACAAGCCAGAGATTTTTCAGAATCAGTCCTTTTTCAATTTCATCATCTACTCAAGATTTAAAGCAATTTCTTATGTACAATCATTTTAGTATCCATGATACTTTACTGGTCTACTGTCAAATGGGGTGATAAGGGATGGGTGGGGTAAATCGGGACAGTCGTCCCACATTTTGCATAAATGTTGTAGCAGCCAAACTTATCATAATATTGCTTAACTAAACAGTGGCATAAAGTTCAACATTTTTACTATCTACGTAGCATAAAGCAAGTTAAGAAATCATACAGATACTACCTCTGAAAACCACTGAAAAAAAGTGAGAAAAGTGAGATTTTGGAAACTTACCTCTGCTAAGGTCAGGAGCAAAAAAATAATTGATGCATCAAAGAATTTTACTTACATAAAAGTTGCACACAGGTGTTAGCTTACAAACATGATTGATGGAATTTGCATTTCTCATTCCAAAAAAAAAAAAAAAATTGCCACCATTTCTGAAAGATGGGGTAAAAAGTAACACCCCTCCAGGGTAACAAGGTACACCCCTAAAAATGAATTTACAGTAGAATCCAGGGTGTGTACCAGTATTTAGAAAAAAATTTCATGACTTTTCCATGACCTGGTTCTAGTAATCTTTGAATGTTCACTGAAAAGAGCATAGTTGGCGCAGCAGAACCAAACTTTGCCAGAACATGTACTGTCAAATGGGGGTAAAAAGGAACAGGCGGGGTAAATTGGGATGTGCATCCCACATTTCGTAGAAATGTTGTAGCAGCTAAACTAATCAAAATATTGCAAAACTAAAAATAGTGGCATAAACTTCAACATTTTTACTATTACGTATAAAGCTAGTCAAGAAATAAAACATTTACTATCTCTAAAAAATTGCTGAAAAAAGTGTGAAGAGTGCCATTTTTGAAAAGTACTTCTACTAAGGTCAGGAGCAAAAAAAAATATTTGCCATATTAAAAAATGTTACTTACATAAAAGTTGCATATGTTGCATACAGGTGTCAGCTTGAAAATGTAATTGACAGAATTTGCTTCTCATTAAAAAAAATGGCAGCCATTTCCATGTGACGGGGTAAAAAGGGACACCTCCCGGGGTAATTAGGGACACCTCCTTGGGTAATTAGGGACAACCCCTGGCCCTGGGGTAATTAGGGACAACCCCTAAAACACATTTACAGCAGATCCTCTGGTAGCAAAGGCCACAGTTGAGATAAATACCATCAAATAGGGTAAAAAAGGATGGTTTTGAGCATTTTTTGTTAATAACTTCTCACCATGAATCATTTCATAAACAAGTTTGGGCTCATTTTAAAGCTCTTTGCAAGGGCTATTGTATGGCATCTCCAAGAAATTCCATACGGTATGCTATTTGTAAGGTGCTAGAAACAATATAATAGGCTCCTGAATTAATCTGGAAATTGGGTAAAAAGGGACACTTGAAATAAAACTCAATTTTAAACATTTGAAGCATGCAGAGTATACTCATCTATTACCGTCAACCGGGGCTACTCGGGATGATTTTGAAAGTTTTTCATTCATAACTTCTTACCATAAAACATTTCATAAACAAGTTTAGCCTCATTTCAAAGCCCTTTGCAAGGGCTATCACATGGCTTCTCCAAAAAATTTCCATATGCTATTCGTAAGGTGCCAGAAGCAAAAAAAGAGTGTCTCGAGTAGCCCCGTTGAACAGGGCTACTCGGGACACTTGGAATAAAACTTAATTTTAAAACATTTGAAGCATGCAGAGTGTACTCATCCATTACTAACAGTACTCTAAAGTCCTCCTCTTTCATTGTAGATGATTCAGAGGTAGAATAAATGACATTTTCTGTGATTTTTACATCTTTTTCCTTTATTGATATGATATTACCATATACATTAATTACCGTATTATTGATGCGATTTTACCGTATCCATGAATATGCCATTGAGCATATACAACAACCTTGTCCACTGCAAGCTTCATATCAGCAGCCTTATAGCAATTTTTCTGTATCTGTAAGCTTACAGGACAACTTGTAATTTCACACCATTTCAATTGGGTTGAGTGAATTTACTATGAAAAAATATGGTGAAAAACATACCTGAAACAGAAAGGAATGTTTTAGTGACAACCATCATATGTTTTGGAGAAATAAATCAGGTCAATTACTTTTCATTCTATGATGCCTGGTGCACAATTCTATAGGTATATGAAATTTTTATGCTGAGGGAGGTAAATGTAATCAATATTCTTTGTTTTTAATCAATTTTTTTCTCAACTGGAGCCCTTGCTAACTGAGGTTCTACTGTAAATGCGTTTTTGGGGTGTCCCAAATAGCCCCAGGGGGGTGTCCCGAGTAGCACCACCGTGCGGAAATGGCCACAATTTTTTTTGGATTGAGGTATGTAAATTCTGCAAATAAAGTTTTCATGCTGACACTTGTCTGCCACTTTTTTCTAAGCAAAATTTTATAATACGGTAAATATTTTTTTTACTACAGACCTTAGCAGAAGTAACTTTTCAAAACATCGTTTTCACCATTTTTTCAGGAATTTTTCAAAGCTAGTAAATATAGTATTTTTGAACTTCCTTTATACTACATAGATAGGAAAAATGCTGATGTTTATGCCACTATATTTAGTTTTGCAATATTCCAATTAGTTTTGCTACTAAAACAGTTTTACGCCGTGTCGGAGGACTGTCCCAAGTTACCCTGCCCGTCCCAAGTAGCCCCAGTTGACGGTATATAAGCTTCATTTTGATATTTTGGCACCTATCTAAAGTTTGCTCAGCCTCCCTGATTTCAAAATGTAAACAGTCAAAAATTTAAAGATTTTCCTTTGCACATCATCATCAAAGTTCCATCCCCCCCAAAGTTCACACAGGGAAAATTGGGTAATACTCTAGATTAAGTGCATCCAAAAAAGGGCGTTTTTTTTCAATTATATGTTTTTTGGGGTGTAGATTAAGGATCTGAAATCCGTTTTTGGCAGTTGGCATTGGAAATTTTTAATGGAACCTGTTCCTAACTGGACCTAACCTGCAAGGTTTTTGTTGATTGGCTAGGTTTTTCCAGCCACCGGACGGACTCCAAACATAGAAAAAAACCTATTGGCTAGGTTTTTCCGGATGCCAGACGGACTCCAAACATTGAAAAAACCTAGCCGATCAACGAAAACCTCACAGGTTAGGTCCAGTTAGGAACAGGTTCCATTAAAAATTTCCGATGCCGACCGCCAAAAACAGATTTCAGATTCTTAATCTACACCCCAAAATACATATAATTAAAAAACACCCTTTTTTGGATGCACTTAATCTAAAGTAATACCAAAAATTGTACATTTATACATCTTAAATTAGTTTCCAGGTCTGGTCTGGGCTGCGTGTGTTGCTGACAAATGACAATGCAGCAGATAGTGCTCAATTGTGTCCACTGTGTTGCAAGTAGTACATTGGTCAGAATTGCTCATGTTGAATCTATGCAAGTGACTTTTGACGCCTCACGCCAGCATCTCCAACCAGGATTGGAATTTTCCTACTTGTTTCTGAAATCTTGCGGCTCTAAAGGGACAAATTTTCAATACATTTGGAATCTCGCGGTCTGATCCTGCACTTTTGTTAACAATTAGATAAGAGTTAATTCATCTGGCAGAAATCGCAAGGTTCCAGAAATGGCGGGAAAGCTTTAGTTGCGGCCCTAATGGTAGAAGTTTTCCATGCTTGTCTCCAACCCTGAGTCAGGCAGCAGCACACTCTAGAGTCTAGTCTGCATGACTTCAGGCAGAGCCAGGGTTGCAGCCTGGGTTCCATCATGTTGTTGCTCAGAAAAGTTCCCTTCTGTCTTCTGAGTTAGACTGAGTGCAGGTGACAGAGGCCTTCCATATTCTGGTCAAGTGCTTGTGTAGTTTGCCTCTGACTGGCTCTGAGGTTGGTGAGGGACTCTTCCAGGCTCAAACCACTCAATGTACTTTTGGGGGAACGGTTATGGTTACTACTTAACAGAGGTTGGAATTGAATAAGGTTTTTGCTGTCCCTCTTTCTTTAAATGATCGATGCAATTTCAACAAGTAGCTGTAGGGTAGAGTGAAGTATGCAAAGCTCAGATAGTTTATTGGGGTTGATGAAGGAATCCGCCAATCAACACCTGTATCGGTGATGGTTGTTAGAATCGACAAGACATGAACACAATGGAATAACAATATCAAAAACACAGAAAATACAAATGATTCAATTATGACAGTTACAGACTTACAGTACTGTGTCAGTACATTGAATTTGAAAATTGAAATGTTTATGGCATGAAAATAATTGAATTGTAGTGAAGAACTTAACGTCTTACCCCCTTAGATGTTCACCCCACATGTTGTTCAGTCAGTTCAGAAAAATGACTAGGTATATACCTAGCTAGTGTGCGATTGGCAAATGGTTCTCCCCTCTGCTGTCATTCTTAAGAAATTTCACAATATTTTCTGGTACAATTTAACATAACATAATTTTGACATTTACTAAACTTCATCATTTAGTAATTACACAAGTGTTATTCGTGCTCACAATTGATGATTAACTAACTGTATACCGTAAAATGGGGTAACTTAGACCACTTTTTTTTTCTATAAATGATGCCATTTTTTACTAGCTAAATTAAACTTGAATTGAAACATGCAAAATACAGGTCTATATAGTCTGAAACATAAAGAAAAAACATAAATAGGCTGTCAAACATAAAATATGTTATATATGGTAATTTTATATTAATTTCCAAGCCGGTCTATGTTACCCCGTCAGGGCTGACATTAGGTGGTCTAAGTTACCCCCAGAGTGGAAATCTAAGATTAGAGGTTCACTTAGAAAAAACGTTTTGCCTTAAAAAAAACATTCCAGGCAAGTGGCAACTAGAAACAGGTTTGCAGGTAGTCAGAAATTGGCCTCGGCAATCGGCATGAAGTTATGAACGTTTCAGGCAACACAGAGAAAATCCCAATATTGTTAATTGTGCGCGTCACTCACGGATAAGCAAGTAGAATCTACTGAAAGAGGAGTACACGTTGTGCTCAGTAGAAGTTACAAGGTCGCTACTGACACCAGTAGAGACTCGTCACTCACAGTCACCGATGAGCAAGGAAGATCTTGGGAAGGCTGCATAATCTTTGCGCCCCGCATGAACGTTTCCGAGGTCGCCGGTAGAGACGCGTCACTCTCCAGTGAGCAAAGGATATCTTGAGGAGGCCTCACAACGTTGCAGCCGGCAAAGGATGTACTCTTGATTCTGAAAAAAGTTCCATTAGATCTTGCCGATATACTTGAATGCAAAAGTCACCTATAAACGAGTTGATTAAGAGCACTTGCTGTATTAGTTGTTCAGAGTTTGACCAGTTGATTCAGAGCACACCAAATTATTTTCTTTTACGGTCATAATTAATTTACTCCTTAATTTTTTTCATTATTTCTGAAAATCATACCTGAAACTGATTTGGAAGATATGCTGGCATCCGACTCCCAACCAGCTCAAACGAACGCAGATTCGATTGCATGCAATCTATGCCTTTGTATCATATTAGTTAAACTGCACATGAAGAGAAAAATTGTTAAAATTGGCATTGTTCTATGAACGATACTTACACTCTTGTTGATAAAGCTTGCATTTTATATAGAAAAATAAACGTGATCATTGAACATAAAAATTTTTGAATTCAAAGATCTTATCGAAACATCGTATAATAATTAGTGGAAGTAAAGGGCTGACCATCAGAACATTACATTAAAAAGCTAATTCTTTCATTTTATGCGATCCTCTCTAGCAAATACGGTAAACAATGCTAAACACGAATGCTTATTGCTTTAATTAAATAATGACTGCCGTTAGTGAGTAATGAATGGCAAAAAGAGTCTCGCCAGTTCGCAGGCGGGTCCGCAAAAGTGTTGATTCAGTAGTCCTTACTCACTCAGAGTAAACTAACAGCTCATCGGCAAGAACTACATAGGCTAGCTATGGCTTATAGTACTATTTACTCTTGACATAATGAATATAAAAAACATTTATTGCACCTATTCGTTACGTCAGCTTTCAAAATGAGGATAAACTCATCGGCAATCGGAGAAACTTATTGAAGAAGAGGCAATGCACATGACACTTGACTGACTAGACTACTGGTAGCGTACTTGGAAAATTTAGCATTCAAAACTCTAGATTCTGTGAACCTCGTAATTTATACATTATTAGAACGGAGTTTACATTTATACATTTAAACATTTCTTCACGGAGTATATTGATATCATATTGTTGGTATCTCTGTCACGTGTCACCTTCTTTGTTATTGTTTCGGTACAGATGGTACTGCTGAATCCTGATCGCGATTAGTTTTCATGTCTCAGCTAAAAACTATCATCAGTTTTTTATTGGTCAATGAAATCATAGGCAGTTTTTCATGTATTTGTGAGCGAATGTACAAAGTTAAGATGTTATTCTTTGCGATTTTCATCAATAGTGACATAACTACATTATTGTATTAGGCGCTTGAAATAAGAAATGTAGCATTACACATTAAATTAGCATTAGTGCGTTAACAATGTGTGCATTTGGGGCGGTCCATTCTAGCTTTCTAACGCTGTTTGGATTCCAGTGTCAGTGACGTTGCACGCGTTCTGATGGTAATTGGATTCTTGTGACTGGCGTTGCACACGTTCTAGCAATGATTGGATTCATGTGACTGTGACGTTGGACGCGTTCAAGCGTTGATTGGATTCTTGTTACTGTGATGATGCAAGCGCTGTTTTTTTCAATGAAACAGCTGTGGCATCTTGCAGAGACTCATCAGTGATGATGATGGACTGAAAGTGGAAGTGTGCTGGACGTTCCAGATTTTTGGGTCCTGCTTTCTGATTTGCTATGTTTACCAGTTAATATATTACCCCTCTGGAATTCCACACTGGACTAACCCCATTTGGGGGCGGCACCCCCCATTTGCAAACTATGACACTTTCCTAAAATTTGTCATTTGCATATGTAACTAGAAGAGTTATTGGAGTTCAAAAAAAAAAAAAAAACCAAAAAACCTCAAAACCTGGAGTTATTTAACCAAAATATAAAAAAATTGGAGGGGGTAGGGTAAACGCGGTATATTCCGACATCGTAGGTAATTCCGTCACTTCTCTAGTTTTTCCTTTATATTAAGCTTTGTTTTAGTTCCATGCATTCATTGATGGTTGAAACTTGAAATGGTGACGTCATACATTTGCGTGTCGAAATACTGCAAAAACACTAGGTCTTGGCCATCTAGCGGGAAAATATTGAGATCCAAAGAGAGACAATGCATGCCACGTGGTGAGATCATCGAAAAATGTGTCAAATTTGACAGTTGACATGGC
>NW_025936208.1:0-3055 GCF_000764305.2 Hyalella azteca | reverse complement strand
GTGTGGATTTTGATGCTGTTAGCATTGAAATACTTGACAGTATCTCTGATGCAAGAAATACTGGCTAAATACATTTTAATTTAGAAATTAACGTCAATCGAAAATTCGAAATTGCTGCTGTCATTGCTATGTCGTTTCTTGCAAACCGATTGTTGCATCCAGTCGCTTATATTGAAAATAAAATGATTTAAGCAAGTATTTCTTGCATCAGAGATAATTAAAAGTTTGCTAATGTTAACAGCATTATAATACATGCAGAAACGTACATTTTTTTTATAGATATTAAAAATTTAGGCTCTATGACTTGTATACTATGTCTATCACAGACTTCACAGTCTATAGGATTCAAATTGCATGCATTCAAATTCAAATTAGGTCCACCCACACCCCACGGCCAGTGTAGCTGTAGCTGTCAGCTCGCTCAGAAATGTGAAAGCTTTTGCCGGTGAAGGTGTGTTATACGATCGGTCCATAAAGAAGTGTTGATCGGTTCAAAATGACATAAGAACAGGTTCTTTTGAATAACCTATGGATTGGCACCATGTGGGTCACATTTTTAATTTTTTAACCTATTAGATATGCAAACTTTTTAAATCTTTCTATAGACTATTGTGTTATGTATAATGTAGCCTGACTAGCCTCAGTATTAGGCCTTCAATGCCCATTGACAAAATTTTTCTATGTCAAATAGTTTTTGAGTTGTGGGGGTTTTTGTTAAAAAAACGAAAAGTGGTCTAAGTTACCCCGCCGGTCTAAGTTACCCCATTTTACGGTATTTTATAATGGTTTAAAGTGAAATTGATGAAATCCGAAATAAGTAATCAAGATCAAGATACCTAAATCCTAATTAAGTTAGATATTGTGGTATTATTGCAGATTAACTACATCCAAAAAAAGGGTGTTTTTTTTTTAATTATATGTTTTTTGGGGTGTAGATTACAAATCTGAAATCCATTTTTGGCGGTCGGCATCGGAAAACCGATTTTTTTCGCGACTTACTAACATGGGGGTTACGTAACTTACGTTATCAGACTCGCTGCGAGTTCGTAAATAACGCTTGTAGGCTTCTTTCTTGGTTTTTAGCTGAGTCTTAACTGCACTGGTCATCCACTGGGACTTTTTGACTCCTCCAAGCGTAATCTTGGGTACATAGGCATGAACTGCAGACATAACCGTGTCTTTAAGAAACGACCATGAATCAGCCACATTCATGTCCTTTATACAGGAATGTGGCTGATTTTTGTGGTTTTAGCGTTATCCAAAGCTAAAAATGTGGACCCGTGCTGTTTTTTTCTGAATTTGTCGGTTCCGTACATTCTAATTGGAAATAAGATCAGCCTAGATCTTTATCTAAAAATCAAGATATCTGAAATCCGGTCAATCAGAGGTCTAATAATATAAGTTTACAAATTACTTTTTAAAGACAAAACTTTTTAATGAATCCAGTGTCTCCAATGTTACACATGTACAATGAATTTCTAGTTTTATTTTCGAATAATAAAAATAAATTTATATTTTTTTAATAGATAGAAATAAATTTTCAAAATTATTTATTCTGTCAATATACTCATGCATTGTCTCAGACTTTACGCAAGTGTTCACAATTTCAGATCGATTGGACAGGTAGAAGCATGGTTGAACTAGTAGATATATATTTAGTTCAACCATGGGTAGAAGTGTGTTAAATATCTATTATAAGGTTTGTAGCAGACAGACATATAAACAAACAACAAGAAGTGATGTTAAAGAGAAGTGTTATGAAGAATTTTTCATAACATTATTTATTTTGTCAATTGATTTATGCATTGTCTTCAACTTTACGCAAGTTCGCAAAATTTCAGATCGATTGGAGAGGTAGAAGTGTGTTATTCAAATCCCCACACCAATTCATTCGTGAGCTATAGAGCAATATATGGGCCAAAATTCGCAGTGACCAAGAAATTTCCTTGAAAGAACAGATTTGAACGAAACTTTGAATGTACAAACCTAACCTCCCAACTGTAAATGGTGCACGACAGGCCTATCCAGGCCCATTCTTTAATGCCGAAGATACTATACTAGATACTATACTAACTGTGATGTTTAGCTCGTGTCAATTTTCCGACTTTTTCTTCGTTTGCGATTTATACGGCTATACGTATACGGCTCTTTGTCAATACAAATTAAAATCGGCCTCAGAAATGCCTGTCGTTTCTCCGTTTGTCCGTATACTCGCGAACGAGAGCGAAATCGAAAAAATTGTCACGACTCGTTAAACATCACCGCTGGGAGGTTAGGTTTGTATATTCTAAGAATCGTTCAAATCTGTTAAGTAGCTTAGGATAAATTTCTTGGTAACTTCAAATTTCAGCCCGAATTAATGCTCTATAACTAACTAATAAATGTGAAATGGAAAAATTCGCAAACGAAGGTAAAACCGAAAAAATTATCTTGGGCTAAACATCAGAGATGAGTTCTGGCAGTGATCGAGGACGCACGTAGTGTTTGCGGGTCCCAACTTTCTCACTTTTTACTATGCCGGTTTGACTTATCTCGCGAATTTTGTACCGAAACGATTTCAGTGAAAGGTTCAATTTTAGTGCAGTTCAATCAAAATTGTGCGAATAGTGAGAAAAACGGCTAGTACAAGTCTTTTATTCCCGACAAATTCTAGTGCATGAAACGAGGGCAAGTTTTTGAAACCCTCGGCGACTGCCTGTAACAGGAGAACAATCGGTGCCTTGACTACGCTCAGGCCTCGCCTTTCTATACCCTCCCCACCCTCTTGGCCCCTACACCTCCTCCTCTCCACCCGCCTTACGTGTTGATACCTTGATTCCTCCACCATACCTCTGTCTTTCCTCGCCAGCTGCAGCTCAGCTGTTTTTCCAGCCTTAATTTTCGAGAGAACTTTACTATACTGAACTCAACTCAGTCGTATGTTTCTCCGTCCTTTTCTGTATTTTTCTCCGTTCAAGAGATCTAGTTCGTGCATTTAATAATGGCTGGACAGAAAATAAAAAAGATAGTCGAAAAGCCCTCAAAGGCCTCTAGAGAAAAGCCATCTACGGCCTCT
>NW_025936207.1:52018-65514 GCF_000764305.2 Hyalella azteca | reverse complement strand
CCATTCAGATAGAAGACATTCGCCATTCAGATAGAAGACATTCGCCATTCAGATAGAAGCCTGAAACTGAACATAATAAAGTCGTGAAATCATATTTGTTGTGATGTTCTCTTGCAGTGATTGTGATTCATGTTATTGTTGAAGGAATTAACTAAGCAATGGACAGTCGCGATATTCGCATCTTTTCTTGCCCTTATTACATAGGGTGATTCACGAAAACTTCCTCTTTTGTATTTCGCGCCATGCAGCCAGTTATTATAGGAAAAAGGAGGACAGTATTTTACATGAAAGGTAAAGTTATGAAGTTTTGTCTCCTGCCTAGTCAGTTGCCATTATGCATTGGACAAGCGAGCCGAGTGCGTTTGCTGTCGAGGCGTACCTCTTTGGATGGCCCGATTTCCCGATTTGTCTCCGTGTGATTTTCATGAGGTGATTTTTCTTAAATCAATTGTTTACAATGAATGTCGGAAGACCCTACATCATTTAAGGAAAATAATACGCCAAGCCATCGCCAATATACCGGTAATATATGCTTCATTGAGTTGAACGGAACTTCAAAAATCGACTAACTAAATGCATTGACGATGTGGGCATCATTTGTTCGATATCATTTTTAAAACTAAGCGCTACAAAAATTCAGGTAATGAATTTTTCAATAAAATTTTAATTGTAATGATATTTTTAATAGTTTTTTTTCACTGAGTGTTCAAATAAAGAAGTTTCTGTGAATCACCTTGTATAATCACGATACGGGCGTTCCGTGAGTTGTATCCTCTCCCTCTGCCTCCTGCTAGTGTGATGTGTGCACTATTACACAAAAAACTTCCGATAGAAAAAAAACTATTACGCAAAAAAAAAAACTTTCGATAGAAAAAGAAAACTATTACACAAAAAAAAAGAAAACTCCCGATAGAAAAAAACTATTACAGAGAAAAAATGTTGATAGAAAAAGAAAACTATTACACAATAAAAACCTCTGATGGAAGTTATCATAAATTTTAGCTTATCTCTGATATTTGTCATTGCGATGCCCGGACAGGAGTGCGTGGTGCGGGCGGCCAAGAAGAGGCCGGACATGGCGGCCGTGTACTCGAGGCTGCAGCAGCTGGCGCGCCAAGACATCGACGCTCAGCACAAGCGTAAGCCTGATATATGAACGCTTTATCTTGATTATAATCATCCTGATCCTAACCATCCTGATCCTAACCATCCTGATCCTAACCATCCTGATCATAACCATCCTGATCATAACCATCCTGATCCTAACCATTAGTTGGCGGATACTTTAACCCTCCTCAATAATATTCTCCATTGAAGATAAGCTAATTAATGTTTCCGTGTGTGGAGGTAGTGTTGAATGGTATCGGCGTGTGGCGCACCTGGTGTCTTACCAGCTATTTGTGTGCCCGTATTTATCTATCCTGATAGAGTTAAGTGATCGGTTGAAAGTAGGCCTATTTTGCTCATATCACTTATAGGAGACACCAAGCGTTGTATTCATGTGAAGAACGACGAATTTATCACTTCTCTTTGGCTGCCATATTTGTGTGGACTGCGACGCATTAAGCCCATTTCAGTCGACTCGCTGAGCTCAATTCTTGAGCATATCTCAATTAATTCTTGATTCTTGATTCGTGTGTATTGCTCCTTAACAGACCTCATAGTTACCGATAGCCGCATTCATCCAATTTAGTCGAGTGTGTGGAACCTTTCGCAAGTGTTGTTACTGAAAGCAGTACAATGAGCTGATGGAAATCTTCGGAATAGTTTTCAACTACGTAGCTATTTCGCACGCCAATGTTTGCATTTACAAATCACGTGGCTTCAGATCTTCGACTCGGTTAAACGGTAACAGGCTCCCAGTCTAAAATGCATGGAGTTTTGCGCAGATCTATCGGCATGGATGGCGGCAACGGCGTTAATTCGCGTGGTGCTTTCAACATTGCACTCAATCCATTTCACTTGCTAAGGAACAATAAATAATACTGATGAATCTTGTGTAATTATGTCTGTTGGTACCTAATTGCTTATATGCAAGCTCTAACCCTCATACAGCTCAGAAGAAAAGTCGTTACATATCGTATTTTTGCTCGCATAAAGCCGAAATAGGTTAGCTATGAATAACTGAATGCCACCGTGAATATGCCATGATTGAGATTGTAAGTTCGTTGATGACCTTTAAACTGAAGGCATGTCACCCAAGTGCTCTCTCAGAAGGTGCTACACCATCTCTCATCAATAACCTTCTACCGCCGTATGTCACTCTCCGAAATCATAACTTTCAATTTGAAATATACGTAAACTATTGAGTGAAGCAGCCTGTGCATGTTTGTACGCAACAGAGAACATTTTAAAGTTGTCGTACGTGGCGGCAACCATCAGTGCAAGTCATTTTGCGCTCACTAGAACGTATCTTTTTTGGGAAGTAGGCTTGTGACAATATTACTCATGTCAGGAGTAGAGGGTTAAATGCAATCGTGTATCTCCCCGTACTAGGTTTAATGTCGATCCCTTGGTTTTCACTCAGAAGCGATCGAGCGCTCCTTTATAGCCTCGTTCGAGGCGATGTTCTTTCTCGCACTCCTTGCCTTGATCCTTACTGCCACTTCACTTTTCTCGTTGTCTTTCTCCGACGCTTCATTGTCTTGCTCCGACGCTTTATTGTCTTGCTCCGACGCTTAAATTGGGGTTCCAAGGATAATAAGAAACACCAAGTAATTTATTACAAATTGAAGAAAGAAGTCCTATTTGTATACTATTTATAATTAGGAAATTCTTTAGAAAAAAGTACATCCTAATTAAATTTCATCATACCTTGCCTAGGGTCCACGCTGTCGTCTAACAAATACACAGCAATTGATATTAAGTTTCGTGGAAATCCACGATTGGATAAATTAGTTATTGTGCTGGAAGAAAACAATTGTAGGTTAAAGTAACTTACAAATTAAGTAGAGTATGGCTCACAACTATTCCACTTACTTACTATTCTAGTTATTCACTTACCAGAACGACGGCTTGAAGTGCTGCATGTCGAGTCGTCGCCGTGTGCTTGAGTGCTGCAGTGTTGCTGCGATGAGCGTAAATCGTCTTGGGACTCATTAGCTGCCTCAACGCCACCCTCAGTCATAGGAACAGCTTCCGCCTCAATGTGATCAGCGCCACCACCAGAGTTGGACACGGCTTCATCTAATGAATCAGCAACTGGTCCTGGAAGAAGAAAGGAAAGATTAAAGTAACTTTTCTTAAAATCATCTTCGCGGAAATCCACGATTGGATAACTTAGTTATTGTGCTGGAAGAAAAAATTGTTGGTTAAAGTAACTTTTTCAAAATCATCTTTCAGTCAACAAATGTGCACCAGTCAACAAAGTTATTTCAGTCAACAAAGTAATTCCCCACATTGAGTAGAGCAAAGATGTTACTTGCTTGCAGTCGTAGTAGCTGCGATGCCACGTCAGCTTCCTCTGAAGTGCAGACTCTCTCCAAAAGATCTTGCACAAATTCGTTCACGTCTTGAACGGCGGCCATCTCATTGCTGTCGCTAAGCGCTCGGTTAGCTTCTTGAACGGCCTTCTCATGTTGTGCTCTACGAGCCGCGGTAGCTTCTGAATAGGCTATCATGAAGTAGCGTAAATCACTGTCTCTAACGGCAGCGATCTCGGCAGCACGAGATTGTGAGGAACCTTCTCGAACGGCGGCCTCTCTATTCTGGACGTCTCTACGCGTAGCTGTAACATAGCGGCGTATGTCCTCTGATGGAGCGGCAGCATGATGTGGTGAAGAAGCTGTCGATTGGCCTTCACGTTTTCGAGATGGTCGTTTACGTTTCTTAGCAGTCTTGGGTATCTTGGCGGTGGTATCATTCGATCTGCTTTCTGGTGCAGCATTCCCCGTCCCCGATGCTTCATCCATAAACAAGGCAGCAATCTCAGGACGTAAAGCAGTTTTACCAGCAATTTTCCCTCCCATTTTCCGTTTTTTCGCCCCTTCAACTTTTTTCCCGTCAGCACTAACAATACATGAGGGGTTTGAATTGCAGGGATCGGATGGCAGAGATCTGACTCCCGCTTGGGAGTCTGGCACAATGTGTTTGATTTGGTCCGTCTGTTTGACTTTGTATTTAATTACTTTACTCTTCTTAGCTACTTTATCATTATCTTTCTTAATCTTTTTAAGTTCACTTTCCACAGGACCTACTGCAAGTCGCCGCACTGGCGAGGAGCGCGATGAGCTAGAGCTCATTATTAAGGGGACCGGGCTGCCCCCGGAGAAACTTCTACAGTTATTATCCGATCATCATGAAACTTCACATACATACTTAGAATGTAAAAAGAAAAACATTTTGCTCGTACGAATTTTTCGAAAAAATTGATAGAAAACGTGAAATTCATAGAAAACGGCTAAAAAGGGGTACTTTAGAAAATCTATCTCCTCCCACAAATATCATCCTACAACATCGAGACACGTATCATTCGATTCGTAAAGACCATATCTATCGACTCTAACATCACTTTTTTTCATTTTCCACCTAGTTTTTTTATGACGTTTTTTTCCCATTTTTTACATTTTTCNAGTAATTAGCGCAATATTGTTCTCTGTCTATAGCAACTTTCGGAAAGCTTCTAAAAACTACGCAGCTCCCACAATAACCTTAGAACTGATGACGTCCATTTTTCGACCGATCGACCTGAAATTCCCATTATGTGTCATGTTTGACGATCAATATCTGGGGAACGAAATGGCCCTGAGATCAATACTTGGGACTAATCGAAGCACATTTGTGTCTTCTTTAAAACTTAATTCGTGTCAATTTTCCTGAATCGTCTTAGTTTTCCAGATAAATTAGTTTCAAATTACGAAAATGTTGAACTAATGTTACGAAAAAACTACCTTAGAACTTCCTAACTCGAAAGCTATTGGCTCAAATGATTGGTCTAAGAAGAAAAATGAAATGAACCCGCTACAAAATTTCCAAGAAGCTGTGCAATCGGGCTTTACAGGGGAATCCAATGCTCAAAATCACTTTGCTGATTGATTTTGTGGTCCACTCCCTGGAGGGACCTGTTAGAAAACCTGTATAAAACCTGTTGCATTACAGGTTATAAGGGCGTTTCTGGAGGGAGGCTGTCACGACAGGTCTCAAACCTAGTAGGGACGTGCGGTCTGGAGGGAATTTTTTGAACCTGTGGATCGAAGAAAAATAATATTAAAATATTAATCTTTGCTTTGGTCACACCATCATTCAACATCATTTTTCACGGTCTATCACATATATAAAATGCAGAACGCTAGAGCCATTTTGAAAATCATAGGGAGAAAAAAAATTTTCAACTTTTGGATACATAGAAAGTTGCGCCTGGCCGAGCTGCACCTACCATAATTTTTGGAGCTCAAATGCGATGAAATTGAGTTCAGTTCGCACATAAGTGTGTTGTTCTTCCCGCCAGAGCGTGAACTTGAGCCAAAAAAACTTTGAATTTAATTTCCAGACTCCCTGTATGAGCTAGGAAAAAAATTTTAGTGGATCAGAAAACCTCAGGATTTTCTCTTTAAAATGATACTAAGGTTCGTTTTCGAGGGAACTATGGTTCGCCTTAGGTTCGAACCTGAAGTTCGGGGGTTCCCTGGATTCTGCTAGGAACACTTACGCGACGGCTTGAAGCCCTGGCGCCGTATATGTCCGCTGGTGCTGCTGAAGTCAGTATTGCCTTCATAGATTTGTAAACAAATAGGCCCACTTCCACACATGCCCCACCATACTTAGACACTTAGTTTTTGATCTCTTCCTTGTGAATTTGTCTTTCCCCCCTTTGATTATACCGGTATTATATGAAGAAATAATGTGGTGTCATGTAAGGCCGTTGGTAGGGTAGTCATCAGGCGTCTGAATTACCAAGGTACTTAACGATGTTTATTTTTCTTCTAGGATCAAGAGCTTTGTCCCTCAGCTACCTTGCTCTCTCTCTCCTCCTCGTCTTAGCTCCGTAATAGGCTACTTGTTGAACTTGTTAGTTGATAAACTTTGAGGAACTTGCCTTTGGTTTACCCTTTGGTTATAAATCCCGTCCCGCCTTAAGCATTGCTTCGTAGCCAATTGCATGGGCAGCTGTTTATCTATTCAGCTTCTGGTCATTGGTAGGTGAGACAAGGATGGTCAATGCGAACCGTTAGGTGAGGTTACCGGTTGCTTGGTGGTCGGAGGCCGGTTAATTACATCTTTTTTTTGGTGCTGATTTCCGAAATGTTTTCAATATAGATAAGATGAATTTATGGGGCGTTTCCTTATTTTGCGATTTTGACTGTATAGCTATGAAGGATTAGGCTAATTTATAACTATCGGGATGGACAGGCTGCACCGCGCAGTGCTGGCTGCTGTACCGCGCAGTGCTGGCTGCTGTACCGCGCGTTGTCTTGTCCAGCAGCTGCACCGCGCAGTGCTGGCTGCTGTACCGCGCATTGTCTTGCTCCAGCAGCTGCACCGCGCAGTGCTGGCTGCTGTACCGCGCGTTGTCTTGCTCCAGCAGCTGCACTGCGCATTGCTGGCTGCTGTACCGCGCGTTGTCTTGTCCAGCAGCTGCACCGCGCTGGAGAGGGCGACATGGGGGCCCATGGGCGCTCGGCGGGGCCGGCGTTCCTTGACTGGTGGCAGCGGCTGAACATCGCGCGCGGCACTGCGAGGGCGCTCCAGTTCCTGCACACCGTCAAGGATAAGCCGCTCATCCACGGCGACATCAAGAGGTGCGTGAAAATAGGAAGCCTCCCATAGAGTTCAGGCATTATTCCAGGAGCCCTTTCCTTTAGTTTTCCCTAAATATTTACCAGTATTTCAGAAAACGGAAGATCGTCACAATACGGGATGAGGTATTAAGCTATTAATTTAATTATGATGCGCAAGTTCTCGAAATCATCCTGTGTCCACTATTTTACTTCTATCAGATCTACTCAAGACAAGTTTCACTAACTATCGCCACTAAAAGGATTATTGAGAGGCGCTTTTTTATAGAATATTTGTTTGGTTAGCATAAGGTTCAAATGTTTTGAGTGTGCAGTTTCACTAGACGTGGTGCGCAAGTACTCTTCTAAATCGCTCAGCTATCGCCTGCGTAAGTTCTAGCTACAGCCGGCGTAGTTTCTACCTATTCATCTCTGTGAGCCATTTTATCACAGTGGTGAGTTGAGAGCTTTCTTACAAATTAAGCTTCGAACTTTGAACTTGTATCTGACACTCCATATATTGAGTTATGGAAAATACTAGTTTTCACGGTGTTTCTCTGGACATATCTGAACATGTTCTATTAAAGAGCGATGACTTTTGTATAGTTTTCTTCATTATCTACATTTTACAGGTCATATAAATGTTAAAACAAATCTTTTTATTCCCAACTCACGAATCGTGACCATTGAAATCGGAAGAAATAAACTTGATGATTTGCACAGCAAAGATGTTTAAATCACATGGTGTGATGTTCCCTCCTTGATATCAAAAAATCTTCAGGCATGCAAACTTAGCAGTGATGTATATTTGCTCACTGCACACTGTTAGAGAAATTGCCGTTAACGGTATTACCGGCGTCTCAGTGGCCGATCTGCGCGTGAAAAGAAACAACCGAGGCGCCGTTTTTATTCTAATTTAACACTAGATATCCGTACCTAAAACATCTGATAAAAACGGCGAAACAGTTTATTTTCACGGGGCGACCGGCCACTAGAATGCCAGTGGGACCGTTTTTTCACCGTTTTTCACCGTTTTTTCACAGTTTTTCACCGTTTTTTCACCGTTTTCACAGTTTTTCACCATTTTCACAGTTTTTCACCGTTTTTTCGCCGTTTTTCACCGTTATTCACCGTTTTTTCTAACAGTGCCAACATTCTGCTGGACGGCAACTTTGAACCTAAGTTGGGGGACTTCGGGCTGGCCCGGGAAGGTCCCATGAGTCAGTACACCAGCATGAAGGTGAGCACGCTGGACCGGCCTTAGCGGGCAACTCGGGGCTGGTGCTGAGTTGTGATCATAAATGTTATGTAACTTCATATTTATTGTGAATATCATTTTCTACTTTAGAATTTAGTATATAATATGAAAAAAATTACCATTTGATACGAGTTTAAATGAATATCGAACTTTTTTTGTTCATATGATCAATACAGTTAATATTTTAACGAGATTCAATATCATTTTATCACTATAAATTTCACCCCATAAATTATTTTCATTTTCTTTGGCTACAGTTAAAAAAATAAAATAACTGCTAAGATATGCATGATAATATCTCGCTGCATTTCAACCTAAGCATTATACTTGCTTTTGTGTCGGCATTGCTGTCTACTTCTGGTAATGGGAATGAAACATCCATTGATATTTCACTTACGGGGATTTAATATCTTCAACAGTTCTTCATCATAAGAGAGAGCTGACTGGAAAGCTTGTGTTTTTGCATACAATACAGTATTTGGAGAAGTGAACCGCAGTGATTTTGAAGAGGAGACTTAAATGAGAGCTAATGGCTCACAAGCTCCCTGTAGTTCTTCCTTCAGTATTGCTCGCAGTTTCTTAGTGCATTTACCACAACTTTTCAGCGCGTTGGTTGCTTTTCAATTTTTATGTTATTAACTTCTGTGAAACTGGGCGGAGAAAATGAGCTGAGCAGCTGAAGGAGTAAATAATGTAGAAAAGCTGCCAAAGGCGGCTTTCTTCCTTTTTCTTTATTGCTACGATTAAATTCGAGGAAGAAACAATCCAAAGATCAAATAGAGCTTTTGACATGTTAAAAGCAAACAGCCTAAAACTCCGAGCTCTAATTAGATTGTTTTCGTTCCTCAAACGAAAATAATTAGATCAACACGAGTAGGTACGTTGATGTCACCCGCCAACGCACCGTAAGTAAGTTACTGCTCACACCAACACGGATGAAAGAATTAGGAGTTACAACGTCGTGAGACTGGTCGCTGGTATCACGATAAGTCTATTGACGGGAATTGATCGCTTCCTTGACGTCAGATATCAAGGTTAAGAAGTTGAAGTATTCAATTTGTTTCTGCCAATGGATTTGTGCAGCGTTTTTAACCACTCTCAGAAGGCGCTGCCAACTGGCAGCAGCCCAACGTGAATATACTGGAACAGGGTAATGCTTTACGTTATTTTGGGCTAAATATTCAGAGAAGCAACTATCTGAAAAGGACTTGTTCAGCAATTCGGCAGATTGAACAAAGCTAGGAGCGTTCTCGCTGTAGATGCTTCGAGGCAATCCAAACCGGTTCACGAATCTCACTTAGGCAGAGAGGAACGACTTCGTGCTCATGTCAGGCACAACTTCCAAATGAATGGCACGGACACTAAAACGGGTGAATATGACAAGATACATTTTGACGTAGGTACCGGCCAACTGCACGAAAAAATGACCAGTAGAATCAACACCTGTGTTTTCGAACAGTCTCACGAAATTGACGCGGTCAAGCACGTAGTCGGTTACCTTGGGATACCTGTAGTGTAAGATAATGCATTCATTTTAGTGCAGATGACACATTCCTTCAGCACGCGCTTCACTTAAGGTCGTGGTTTGGGAAGCCAATAACCCTGGTTACGGAGAGTATTTAGGGTGGAAGAAAGTCCCATGAGCTGGCACCTTAAATGAGAATCTCTACTAATCAAGTTGGTGAAATGGTTATCGCGGGCAATGAGAACAGGATGCTTAATAGCATATGGCATGTAATTACATCTGCTTAACCGTCCTCTGGCACGAATAATACCATCAGCATCTAAGAATAGGTTAGCCCCCGATCTCTGCTGCGTCTACGTCGTGGAGGTATCCTGGCCTGCGCGTCGGCCGTATATGCCCGGCATACTCGGGAGTCAGGCCAAACGGCAGAGGCCCGGATCGCTACCGGAAGAATAGGTTAAGATCTCAGACCAAAGGAGGCACGGTACCTGAGCCATTTGAAAGCAAAAAGGCAAGCTCCTCCCTGCAATGCAGAGATTGTTCAAATTTGATCCAGTATTTGCGTGCCAGCGTCAAACTATTCACGCGATCGGGCTTTGCCTTTCTAAGAGAACCGACGAAGTGGAACACGAAGTGTTCAGCTGCGAATACCTGTGAAGATCAATGACAGGAGCGCTGACGCAATTATTCATACTGCGCCACAGCCGATCTTCTTATTGGTATTAGACAAAATTTATAAGCTGGCTTTAGGCCAACTTTTTTCATCCTGGCAAAGAAATTCGGGACCTTTCTGCTAGAAAGAAAAACTGTCGCGAAATTGTTTAACGGTAATCCCCCTGGTAAAAAGGTCTGCAGGATTCTACGAAGGGGGCACATATTTAAATTCACATTTAAGGTTAAATTCACCTTTCAGTTGGTCACAGAAATTTTGAATACATTTCACTCTGTTGTATGCAGACATTTTTGGATTTATTTTGCTTGTGCAGGACCCACAACAGAACAATCTACGAATCGACAGTAATGACGACACTGGTCATTTTAACCCTGTCAAGTGATCGCATCAGACACATCAAACATTTTATAGCGAGAAAAATTGCTAGCAGTTCTAATGTAGGCAGGCTTTTCGACTTCAAGGGCGACACCTTGGTCTTGCTAAAAAGCAAATTTGCAGACTTTCCTACCTCTCCGTCAACGACACTATGGACATTGAATCCATATTTAGCTTTTGAAGCGTCAGTAGAGGACTAGCTTCACATTTTCAACAGTGGCAAGAGCCTTTCTATCAAACTGAAAGGTATTTAACAAGTTGAGCTCAGCGAGCAGCTGGAGCCAATCTACTTTATTGTCGGGTGAGACTTGGTCGTCCCAAGCAATGCCCGACTGCCATAGACGCTCATAAGAAACTTGCCCCTAACGAAAATGGGATTTAGCAAACCTAAGCTAGGGATCAAAACATTTAAAAAGTTTAGACAGAACTGAACGTTTCGTGGCCGGGTCATGCTGACCGGAAGCATCATTGAAGGCAAGATACATGGTGTCGTTGGATTTGTTGTACATGTAGCCCAGAATTTTTTCTGCATTACCTTGATGCTGCACAGCCAGACCGTCCGTCTCAAATGTCTGATTAAGCACGTCACAATTAGAAGCCCAGGGGCCGTATCATCAAAACTTCGTAACTTTTTGTACTTCCGACATAAAAGTTACGTGTTACGTAAGTATATCCTAATTTTGGCATTATCAAAACATTCGTACGTAAGACTTAGCTAAAAGCGTACTTTCAAAACCATCTGGCCAACTGACCAATCAGAGGCTTTGGATTTGTTTACATTCTGTGAACTTCGATGGCGGGAATCGATGCCTTCGATGGTATCGACTATCGAATGTGTGTTGCTACTTGCTAGTAAATCAATAGTTTCCTATCGCTTCAGCAGACACTCTAAACTCCACTTACGACATCTCCGAGCAGGCGTACAGTTACGTTACGTATCTTCCCGCGCAAATGTTTTGATAATACCACCTCTAGCGTTACGTCATCAAGTCAGCACTTACGCCACTCGTAAGTCGATTTTGCGTACATACGAAGTTTTGATAATACGGCCCCAGGAGCGCAGGACGAAGCCACCGTCCAGCATGCGCGAGTAGGCAGTGCGGTACAATTCAATCATCTGGGATGTAACGTTGCCGGTCATGAACAGGGCAGAGATTAACGAAACTTCGCTAAGTTCACGTTACTTTTCGTACTTACGTTCAAAAAGTTACGTATGGCGTAAGTCAGTCAAAATTTGGCATTAACAAAACTGTCTTACGCATGACTCATCTGAAAAGGTATTATCGAAACCATCCAACTAACTGACCAATCAGAGGCTTTGGATTTGCTGTTCCTAGCTCCTGACTCCTGTCGACTCAGTGCGCAGAGCGCGTGGATGGAAGGAGGTTGTGTCGTGTCAGCGGCATCAGCGTAGACTGACTAGGGTGCATATGGAGAAATAAGTGTGACGTTATCCAAATAACAATGCACTTGTTGTTGTGATCATTCATCAAAATTTCTTGTAATCAGGGCAAAAAAATTGCACTATTCCCATTCAAAACTAGAAGACTTTTTAGAGAGACCTATATAATTTAGAAAATTTTATGAGTTGGAGTTGTGACTGTCAGAGAAAAAAGGAAATATGTGTACGGAGCTAAAAAAAATGGTTGGCTTGTCAACCTCCACATAATTTTGAATCAAAAAGGCATGAAGATATTTTGAATCAAAAGGCATAAAACTCTTGAACATGAATATCAACATTTGCTTGTAAATTAAAACACAAGAGGAAAACAAATTAGCTTCTGGTATAAACTCAATCGAATATTTTTTCCTAAAAGCACTAGCCCGATCCCATATTATACCTAAGTCTCATTATTGAAAAAATTCTATTACAATTCAACTTGCTGCTAGTAAATTAATAGTCTCATATTGCTTCAACACTCAAAATTTGTACGTAACTCCGCTTACGACACCTCCGAGCAGGCGTACAGTTATGCACAAATTTTTATACGTAGCTTCCCGCGCAAATGTTTCGATAATAACACTCAGCAGAGTCACGTCTACTTAGCTGTACTTACGCTAAACGTTAGCGGCTACGTATACTTAGCATGTTTTGATAATCCGGCCCCAGGTTGTCAACGTACAAACAGTTCTTAAGGAAATAAGAACACTTAAGTCATTCGGAACTGAGCGACATGGTGCTTGGTTACAAAATTTAGAATGAATGGACTGGCGACATAGCCATACATAATAGATGTGTAACGGTAAGCCTTGAGCTCGCCTTTTCTAACCCATAAAATACAGAATATATTGCGAGCATGCTTGTCGCTCAGCTTAATTTGAAGGAAGGCACGTTTAATGTCAGATATCACTAAATATTTATCATGACGCAATCCTAGCAGCAAACTGAATAGATTCGACATCAAATCTACACCCTAAAAGGAAGCTGCGTTATGAGGAGAACCGCGCACTTTAAGCGAACAATTTAGCACAGGGCGGACCTTCTGTGTGGATGTCTCGTCATCGCCTACACTGCTAGAGAATCAGTGTGGTGCGAACTTACTCTAAAAGGCAAAGATAGCCTTCTCATAGGGGTAATTTACAGATCACCTAACAGCTCCTCTGATAACAATAAAGTACTTAACAGCCTTTTACCGAGCATGTCATTCAGCAGGTCGCATACGTTGATCGTTGGTGACTTTAACCATCCAGAATTATAGACTGGGCAGATGAATCTTCTCCAAGAGATGGGAATCACCCAGGATCCTTGTTCTTGGAGTCTGTGCAAGACTCATTTTTAATCCAAAACATCACCAAGCCAACCTATTTTAGGGGTAAACAGACCCCAAATATTCTAGATATGGTGTTTACTAGTGAAGAATCAATGATAGATGAGCTTCGCCACGAGGCTCCGTTGGGCAAAAGCCACCACCAATCATTGTTTTTCAATATTAAGTGTTGTGCAGAAAAGACGCTTCGGAAGCGTGAACGTTTGAACTTTGCGAAAGGCGACTATGATAAACTCCGTGAAAC
>NW_025936207.1:33514-51956 GCF_000764305.2 Hyalella azteca | reverse complement strand
CACTATCAGACAGTTGTCCGGAATGGTGACAATGTCAGAGAGGTCCGGGGAGTATCCCGGGGGGCAGGAGGTGGCTGGTGGGATATATATATTGATAATACAGAGAGGGGAGCCATTGAGCGGAGTGGAGATGGCTATGGCCTCCATGGTGGCGTCGCCACGCAGGAGGGGAGAAATGTCACGCCCGGTGTACGGGATGTCGTGACGGATCAGGATTAGGAGACCGCCACCGTAGTATCTGTACGTCACACTATCGAGAGAGGAAAACTGACTCAGGCTGAGCGCCACCAGTCAGCAGGCCCCAGCTTTGAATAATTCTGCGATGCCATTCGTGCAATAATGATTTATTAATTCCACGATTTCATCCGGCGGGCCGCGGGCCGGATGAAATTGTGGGGCGGGCCGGATGTGGCCCGCGGGCCATAGTTTGGAGACCCCTGGCCTACAACCTCACGATGGGGTATGAACACTTCATCTCCTGAACAATTCTCCAACGAAATGGGCCCTTGCACTCCCTCCTCTATCTGCTCTTTGAAAATAGCATCATATTGATCAAATAACCCCTTTGATTTCAGTCTATCGAGCACTCGCTGCATCACTGCTTTGGCTACTTGATAATTAGATTTTACAGTGCACAAATTTTCATTCCATAAAAGTTTTACATGGTATTTACCATCTTCAAATTTTGACGTTTTCTTCAAATTGCTCGATTTCCTTTTCGTCAAGGGGAGAAATGTTTTTCTCAGAGATGCCGATCGCCTCTAGTCGGAATAATTTATCCAAGTTCCCTTCAACGCAACTCTCTGGGACCGCTGGGACGCTTGTCGGGGACCACCACTGCCGTGCTTCGAATGGACTATCATTATACCTTCCCTGAAGAACGTAGCCTGCAACACATCTTGACTGTAACGTTATCAGCCGCACGCCACCAGACAGATCACATCCATTGAATTAGATCAATCAGCCCACAGGAAAATAAGCCTGGCGTCGTATGGCCCAGCGTCGTCTGCCAACACGCGAAAAAATTTTACACCACCCGGACGGAGCGCGCCGGAGACGTCCGTACCTGTCCCGTGTGTCGAACCAGCCCACGTACGGTCGAACGGCCAATCGACGTCCGTACGACGATAAATTTTGGAACAGAACTATGCTATCTGGAACCTAACCCCCGATGCTGTGAGCTAAAAGTTACGTAATTTAGCGAAGCTGTGGAAGTCGCTCGTCGAAGGACGATAGATTTTGGAACAGAACTATGCTTTCTGAAACCTAACCCCCAATGCTGTGGGGAGCGCAGCCGTGCACCACCAATTTTGTGCACCAATAAGCCCTGAATCGAACGCCTTGAATCTTCCGGATATCCTTAATCAGCCGTGCACCACTCGGCTTTGTCCTCCTCCGGCCTTGACCACCACCTGCCGTGCACCACCAGGCCGCGGATCGAATCTGACTTCCGGGCATCGTTAAATTACGTAATTTTACGTTCACAGCATCCGAGGTTAGGTTTCAGATAACATAGTTCTGTTCCAAAATTTATCGTCCTTCGACAAGTGGCCGTTCGACCGAGGGCTGGTTCGACACATGGCCTAGATACGGACGGCTTGAAGTGTTGAAGGCTACGTACCGGAAGGTAGGAATCATGATGGTCCATTACATCCAGGGCAGTTGTGGTCTCCGGCAGGCGTCCCATGCTGTGAGTTAAAAGTGACGGTCTGGTGGTGCACGGCAGGATGCACACAGTTCCACTGGCGACCTGGGCTGGTTGGTCACAGTCCGTTGTCCGCAAGTTACAATTCGAGCTAAAGTCAGGGTATGAAGTGATGATTCGATGCAACGTTCAGTGGTGCATAACCATTACTTTCTGGGCTATTCGCTTCAGAATATGGTGGCGTAAATCTCCTAATATTTAAAGCAAGATGATGTCACGGGCTGGTTACCGACGGTTGGCTTAATCCGCGGCTGATTGGTGGTCATCCGGAAATATGCTAGGCGTTCCTTTCAAGGCTGATTGGTGCACAAATTTGGTGGTGCACGGCTGCGTACCCGGACCGCTTCTGATATTGGATCAGGATATTTAGGAATGGCATCGAGAATAAAGTTCATATAAGGGTTATTTCCTGCACTTTGCCCGAGTGAATTTTGATGCATACGTGCCGCTTGACTCTGCGTCAAGAAGCCATCTACATTTCCGAAAGGAATTACGCTTGATCCCACTTAAATCGCCAAGCAATTCAAACAAGGTACAATTCCCAATGCCAGGCAAGGAATTAAATCTACCCTTATAATACCGTCGATTTTGTCAAGGGTGCTTTCTTACTTTATTTCGGTCAGGAAGGATCGGCAAGTTTGAACTTTTGCTTTAATTACCAAATGCACGGTACAATGATGGCACCGCAAGCTACATTTCAAATGCATCATCCACGAGGATAGGCAACTGCCTTTTTTGTGTCGGGAAAGTGAATCAATGAAAGTTTTTACGATGCAAGGAAATCTCTTTCGATCATTTGGAAAGTTAATTTTGTCAAGGGTAGCGCCAGAGACATAACGAACGTTGAGAGCCGGTGTCAATAAGCATGCGCACATTTGTAACGCAGTTGCCTATTAGCTACAGGAATTAAGACTGTGGGAAAGATATTGACTGAATTTCTATCTACGGAGGAATGCAGACATACGTTAATGCTAGATTGAGGCGCAGATGGACTGAATTTTGGGCACAACGCTGAAATATGTCTCCGGTCTTTACAGAATTTTCATGCATAATCTAATTTAACTGAACAATCTGAGTTCATGCTTCGAACTTGTGCATTGTTGGCATATTTCAAGCTCCTTGCATCGTTCAACGCGCGCTTTCTGCGTAGGGTAAAGCGTACACTGAAGAACGGCGGAAATGAGATTTCTCTGGACTGTTCTTATGATATGCAAATTATTAATACGATAAACGTAATGTTAAGAGTATTAATATTAATATGATAAACATAAAATTAGTTCTATGTAGCGAGATCCGCTACAACTGTTACTGAATACCTGTCGAGGTTTGTCGTCATTCCTCAGGTCCCTACGACGGTTGCTGAAAGGTTTGCTACTAGCAGCTTCAACAGGAGTAGAAGGTTTCGGCTTATCATGTGTTAACTTGCAAGGCAAGAGTATCAATAACAGTCACATAATTATCAAATATTTGAATAAGAGTTGGATAGTTGGAACCCAACTTTCTGGCGAGGTCCTGCCCGAATGCTGAAGGCAACTTTGAAAATGCTAAAGAGCTCACAATGGTAAGTGCGGCCTTCTCCGCGAGTACATCATAATCGTGAATTTTTAAATCGGCAATAATGCTTTTAGCGGAAGATATGAAAGGCCTTGTCCCGTGAAATGAAGAATCAGTCGTACATTTAAATTTAAATAACTTATTGCAAAGCTGATCAATCGACCGTCTTTATAAAGAAATTCTTTCTCGAGAAGTACCAGCGCAAGCGCATAATTTTGATCTTCAAAAGTGAGATGATCAAGTAATTGTTAAATCGTTTGTACTTGCCTTCTCATGCCACAAGCTGATAATCTTTTTATATTTTCACGACAGATTACGAAGTTTCATCTACTCGTATATCCTCAGCCTTTGAAGTTCAGAGACGCTCACCAGAAAATAGCGAGAGTTGCAATCTGCTAAGCGAGTCTGCCATCTAATGCATAAGATGTCAGTACCTGCAGAATTATGTTGTAAAAAAAAACTTATGAAGATTAAATTAGGAAAACAGTGCCATCATTTTGATATCAACTATTGGTTTTTAATTTTACATCATTACACTGTATAAACGCAGCCGATCTCATTAATTATTACGAAATGTCAGCATTGGAAAGTGCCTAGTTGCCTCAAAAAGCGTTTCTTTCCTTATTTGATTCTAATTTTTTTCCCAGAAATTGTTACTTTAGCCTTAATTGTTGGATCTTTCTTCAAACCCTTGTAAGCACAAATATTTTCTAAAAATTCTTACTAACAAGCACAAAGGAACCGCTCCATCTCGAACAAATTATGAAACATCGCAAATACCCAACTGAGCGTTGCTGCGGAATGGCCGCACTTCAACCCCAAGAATGTGATGTTTATCTCTTCATGCGTGTGCATGGAGGAAAAATCCGAAGACTTCGTTGCTTATGGCATGCGGTGGACGAACCTAGGTATTAAACAACTCACGAAACGTGAACCAAAAATTATGTAGAGATATTTTCAGCGACTTTTTCACTGGAAAAAGTGCAGTTTTGCAGATATTCACATGAATTGCCGGGCGACAAGCGAGGTTGTGTACTGATAATGGTTATTATATGTGACCTTGGTAAAGATAACTTCTGCGCCCAAGAGATGCCTCATGGTAATATGAGGAAAAAATCCGAGCGAGAATTTTTCCGAGCAACGCCCTCAACTTTGAAGAAAATAAGACAGGAAACCGACGCTTCAGGCGTAATTTATAAGAAAATGGTTGCACGTTCTGTCCGGTACCCGTACGAAACTTAAATGCCGTTCCACCTCGACATATGAAACAAGTGGCGAATCAAAGATACAACGAAAAGTATTCACAAAAAGTTTATATATATGAAATTTATCCATTAGTTGAAATGAGCGAAGAATTAAATTTGCTTATTACAGATATGAAAGTTGTACCTAGCTGCTCCAACGTAACCGTCAATAAAAAGATATTGACTCTGCTTAAACGTCAGTTTCCTCGCAAGGAAATAAATATACTTTCCTATGATACATATTACAACATGGGCGACTTCTACGTGTCTCCTCTACTCGCTCGCAATTCCCACTTTGATGGGGAACCTGCATTCATTATTGGCATTCTCATCCATGCACTGCGTGACACGGAGTAGCATGAATTAATCCAATCGCCGTCTTGTGGGCTTGCTGCCAGAAAGGTCCCTTCTCCCTTCTACTGTCATCGTGACAAATCGTGAAAAGGGTATTAGAAAAGCCATTAAAAGTGCTCTTCCCAATTGCCACAACCTTTTATGTTTGAACTATATAATAAAATATGTGGAACATTATATAAAAAACACAAAGGCAGCAAAGAAGACGAAAACGTTACACTGCATACATTCCATATCTTGGACTGAATTCGAGGCTCTAATCTAAATTTTTTTTTTCATTCAAGTAAGCGCGAACCCATGGACAGTAAAGGCTGTCTTGATACTCCAGGTTTACTAGGTACCGAAATGCTCGGCCGTAAATGAGATGTGGCACGTCGATCCTATTCATCAGTTAAAAATGAATTGTTACAATAAATCATCATCCAAGATTACGCATGTCAGGATAGAAAGAAAATGGAGATTAGGTTCCACGATAATGGCCGACAGCAAGTTAATCAAAAAAGGTCCGAAAAAACTACCATTTCATTCCACAATAGGCGTAATAGGTTTATCAAGCTCAAAGAAACACTGAGACAAGGCACAATTTAACAAAGACGTGATTTGGATAATGAATAAACTGGATTCCTAGTCAATGAATTAGCTTCACATGGCCTCGGGCTCACGCAGGAGCTCGTCACCACGCAATGAGAAGCGGCGCGCGCAAGCAGGTGATAAGGTAGCTAGGCATATGGTTCTGAGAAAATGATAAAGCGCTGTAAAACCTAAATTTCAATAGTCAACCCGCGTAACGCGACATTCAAGAACTTTTGATGTGTACATCAAGAGTCGCATTCGAGAGTGTGTTGGCACAATCGTCTCTTGAATGTCTCAACCATTTTCAAGTTATTTCAAGAATAACTTAAAAGCTGACGTAGAGTCGAATAATCAAGGAACCCGGGAACTACTTGGCATCATTAAATCAATCACAACAAATTTGTCCAAATGCGGGAACGCCGTTCAAAAACAGTTCAACCAGTGGGAGGAAAATCTATGGACGCAATGATTCTGGCTCTCTTTAAATGCACGTTAATCACTTGACTAAATGAACTTTTCTGTGACCCGAATACATTGGTCCGGACTCTGGTTTTGGACTCATATGGTCCGCCGGGCGTGACATGAAATTTTTAGTAATTTGACAAAAATTCGGTAAAAAATATTTATGTTTTCTGGACGTTTCAAAACATTCTCTATCGATTAGTTTGATCGAAAAATGCACTTTTCTGTGACCCGAACTCATGGGTCTAGATTTTAGTCACTCGGTCCGGGGTCCACCTGAGGATGCCTGTCGTGAGCCCACCCCTGTCGTGCTTCGAATGAACTATCATGATCCCTTCCCTCAAGAACGTAGCCTGTAACACTTCTTGGCTGTAACATTATCAGCCGCAAGCCAGCAGACAAATCACATCCATTGACGTAGATCAATCAGCCCACAGAAAAGTAGCCTGACGTAGTATGACTTACGCCCAGCATCGTCTGCCAATACGCGAAAAATTTTTACACCACCAGGACGGAGCGCACCGAAGCCTAGCAGTGAACCAGTGATTACGATACACGCCACCAGCCTGCGGTCGAACGGCCACGCGTCGTAAGACGATAAATTTTGGAACAGAATTATGCTATCTGAAACCTAACCCCAGAAGCTGCGAGCTGAAAGTGACCATCTGGTGGCGCACGGTAGGATTCATGCAGTTCCACAGGTAAGCGGGGCTGATTGGTAGCAGTCCGTTGTCCGCTAGTTACAGTTCGACCTAAAGTCAGAGTATGAAGTGAGGAGTCGATGCAACGTTCTGTGGTGGACGATCATTACACTCTGGGCTACTCGCTTCAGAATATGGTGGCGTAGAGCTCCTAATATTCAGAGCAAGATGATATGGGCTGGTTCGGCAGGAGCGGTTTAAATGTGTGGCAAGAAGGAGAGAAAAAGAAAAAAAAAATAAAAAAAAAAGTATAGCGGCTGATCTGGTTACTAACGGATGGCTTAATCCGCGGCTGATTGGTGGTCATCGGGAAACATGTCAGGCGTTCCTTTCAGAGCTGAATGGTGCACGGCTGCGTACGCTCCGCAGGACCTGACATGAAATTTTTGGGGCGCATGCCGATATTACACCGAGATATTGTCGTTGCAGAAATTGCTTGAGGGAATCGTTGACGTTCCGTTGTGAACTGTGTTGTTTGAAGTGTGAGAATATCTGTGTAGATCATCGAAAGTCAACCGGCTTACTTCTTTCCATATTCAATTCCAATTCACTGCAAAATTGTAACTATTTATCATCCTTATTTTATTCGTTAGTTTAATTATTCTTTTGTTTCCTTCTTTAATCAATTAAAGGGCAGTTGCCCTGTGTCAGCCGTGCAGTGCTGGACACGATGGACAAAAACAAAATAAGGAAGCAAAGTGGAGCCTCCAATCACTCAGATTCGGAAGGAAACACTTGAACCAGTTCTGAAAATTCAGCACTTTCCTCTTTTGATATTGGTGGAATTCCTTTTCTTTCACAACTGCCTACCTTATTCCAGAGGTAAGCACATCAGAACAACCTGGACCTGCCTCCTCATTTTAATCCTAACTTCCTAAGCCTAAAAGCCCAGCGTGACTTGTCTGTGACTGTGATACTTCACTGGAAGTTCTCCCCAAGATTACCAATCACAATTTTGAAGGATTTTCAAGCTCTCTTCCTCTTGATGATGTCTCGACTCTTTAATAACCGCAGGACAAAGGAACAGTGCTGAGAAACTTCTGAACCCACAAAACTATGTCATTTAGATTGAGCCTCTCTCACTGCTGGATGGTGAAGACGGTCAACCTACTCAAGTTGATCTAAGCAGGTTCATTGTAGAATCTAGCTCTGAGCAAGGCTCTGACCAACCTGTATTTGGGAGTGCTGGCATGCTGAAGAACAATGTCCAAAACTTGCTGGTTCTGAACACGAAGGTACCACAGGATATCTCACAACTGCTAGAAGTAGAGAAGCTTGGGTTGTGGAAAGTCTAATGTAGACTACCTGACAGACAACAAGAGAAAGGAAAGGTTGCGTGGGAAACTCGTGGGCTTTTGTGCATCTGTCAAAAAATTCCAGAAAGATCTTGTGCAAAGTCTTAAGAATCGCACCAGACGATGCATTCATGGAACGTGCATTGCTCTTGAAAAATGCCTTGATCTGCATGGAATATTTTCCAAAATCTTAGGTGAGCATAGCAATAAAAGATCTGCGTACGATAAAATTGCTCTAACCTTGCACTGCGTTTCCTTATTCAGCAAGGTCGTGAACTACGTAAGCAATCTTCCCCACGTGAGGAAATCTGAATTTCTAACTATCGACTCTGTCCTTAGTATTATAATTTTTGACAAGTTGAAAGAAACTCTGGTATCAGCAGTGAAGGGAGAATTGTTGCACATCGTCCAAACTAAAATCTTCTATCAACTTTCTGCCGGGCCAATCAGCACCTTGGACGATGACTTAAATAGTTGAAAAAACTAACCGAAGAAGTGAATGACAGCCTCCTACTTCAAAATAATTTATATATTAATAAAATAAATAATCAAGAATGTTGAAAATGCTCTAAGAAGTTGGGTAGAAATATGCAACAAGAGAGCTGTAAGTCTAAATGCTGAAATTCTTAAAGAGAAAGCAAAAATTTTTGCAACAGAGCTTGGTTACCCAGAATTAATTCCTTCCCACACATGGTTCACAAGATTTAAAACACGCTATCAGATTAAGTTGAGAAGAGCTCCTGGCGAGGCTAGCCTGGCTTCACATCTTGCCAAACAATGGAAAGATCTTGTGCAAAGTCTTAAGAATCGCACCAGACGATGCATTCATGGAACGTGTATTGCTCTTGAAAAATGCCTTGATCTGCATGGAATATTTTCCAAAATCTTAGGTGAGCATAGCAATAAAAGATCTGCGTACGATAAAATTGCTCTAACCTTGCACTGCGTTTCCTTATTCAGCAAGGTCGTGAACTACGTAAGCAATCTTCCCCACGTGAGGAAATCTGAATTTCTAACTATCGACTCTGTCCTTAGTATTATAATTTTTGACAAGTTGAAAGAAACTCTGGTATCGGCAGTGAAGGGAGAATTGTTGCACATCGTCCTAACTAAAATCTTTCATCAACTTTCTGGCGGGCCAATCACCACCTTGGACGATGATTTAAATAGTTGAAAAACTAACCGAAGAAGTGAATGACAGCCTCCTACTTAAAAATAATTTTACAATAAAACTTTCAAATAAGGACGCGTCTCCCTTTGTGGCATTAAACGAAGGCGTGTTGTACTCCCTCATCTTTTCTAATTCAGAGCTTTACAATATTTTAGGCAAATAGCTGTGTAGGTAACTGGATGTGTCACATAGCTTCGGAGGCAGTCGCAGAGTCATACTACGCTGTCATGAAATCCCAGCGGCATGAAGGTAAAGAAAACGATACCATAGGCATGCGAACGCTAGTGGACTGGTCCCTGCCGTCTGTGATTTAAGTGCCCCAGAAGCTTCCGCAATAGCGAAAGTATATAAGAGTGGATATGCTCGCGTGAGAGTCGCCAAGCACTGATCACCAATCTTCTATGATCAACAACAACGAGCGTCAAAGAGATACCTGTCAGCAGAGTTACAGGCAGACACTCGTTAACGGAAGAACTTCCGAAGAAGGCCTGCCGTATTTTGATTGATTTAAGTAAGGTCTTCCCACAAACCCACGATACATTTTTTGTCCAAGCTATTCTTGAGCACTCTTTAGTAATGGGTATAAGGTAAATTTCTGTTTGCTGTATCACTTCTGTATGCAAGAGCTCGTTAATATATTCTATACTTATTTTGTGTTCTTTGTTGAGATAATAGCGAAATTACCAGAGCTCATGTTAGTGGAAAGACCTCATGATTGAATAAAATAAAAGTGTCGGCACTGAAGAAATAGGTCCCGTAGCAACACTATGAATTAAAGCCGAGCCTTAGTTCGTTGGAATTCATTCACAGTAGTAAAAACCCTCCAAATATGGCGCGGAACGAACCGAGATGGACAAAATAAAGGCGAGCCGAGCAACGGCTTCCAGTTCCGCTGCTTGCTGTGGGGCTCTGCTCGAGTTCAGCAGACACTCACAGTAAATTCAGCGTTGCCAGATGGTATATTTCTATACCAGATTTCGCAAATCTGGTATTTACAGAAGGTGTCTGGTATGAATATTTTAGATCTGGTATATATGCCTAAATCTGGTATTTTCTGACTTACTTCAAATTTACTGCATTAAGTTCCACTTCTGAAGTTTGAACTTCCTCCAGCGTAGGCGTTGATTATATAGATTGACTTCAGAGCGGCGCGATTATAGAGCTTTCTCGCCATTTTTGGAACCGCAAGTTCACCGCTTGATGAAATAACCCCAATCTAATTGTTAACATTTAACAAAAGTGCTCAGTGCAATATGAACACGAGAGTGATGATCCTTGATTGATTACTGGTCAGTGATGATATGGCCTAGGACGAGTGAGGTTGTCGAACCGATCTCTGCGACGCATGCTCCACCATTTTTGTTTGGTGGTTTGAATTGTTGAGTGCCACTTGAATTCGGGGATGCCATACAATATTTCACTGATCTTGAAAATCATCATCCATTCATAGAACTGGCTGCCTATTGCACCACGTGTCTACTTTGACCAGGTCTCCAATGCATTCGTGGAGTGAATGTTTTCACAAGTCACCTATGTGAAAAACAAGTAACGAAATAAAATTTCAACTAAGGTACTGCGCAGTCCCTTTCGGACCAAAAGCTATCTGCTCAGCCGTAACAAGTGATCAAACCCGAAATGTTAGATTAATGCAATATGCATGCATGTATGAAAATGGAAGATGACCTGTAAGCATGTTTGAAAATGGAAGATGACCTGTTTCCGTGGCTTGCTCATGTTGAGCGAAGAGGAAGAAGTGCCACACTGATAAATGCACAGTACATAAAATACTTTTTAGCGCTTTTTCTCATTTATGAAAAAAATGCACTATTGGGCTCACCATGTCCGTCTGTCCGTCCGTCTATCCGTCCGTGACCACGTTTCCGTCGACTAGAAAATGCGCTCTCTGTCAGTCACTGCTGTGAGTACTGAGACCTATATTTTTTTCTTTTTCTAACCAACGTTGCTGACGAATTTTGAGCTAGGCAATCTGGTATTCTCGCAGAGAAAAAACCTGGCAACACTGGCTTGGCAGTCGAAATTTCGTCAGCTTCACTTAGCTCTTCGCGACGAAGTTTTCCAGTAGCATCAGCGCAGTCAGGACTACCTTAATTTGGACGGTGTCAGGCTTGTGATTCTTCTTGTTCGCGTTATTGTGATTTTTTGACGAAATTATTTGCGATTGTTTCGGATTTAGGTGCTAAAAAATCAAATGTCTAAAATAATTTATAGCTTCATTAGGAAAAGACGCCATTTGGTTAACCATTTTTATTAGTCCATGTTTGATTATCTGTATTCGTAATTATTAAGTTATTTATCCATTATATCGCGGTTATTTTTGTCCTTTGTTGTAGTTCCAGATGTGGGTGGCAATGTAAGCTATTATGGACTGCGACAATAATATTGTCAGGTAAAGTTATTTCATTTGTGAACTGGAGTTAAATTTTAACTAGGACCTTAAAACTATACTATTACTCGACTCGACTCGGAACAGAGTTTCTCATTTAACAACATATTAGAACATTTAACAACATAGTAGAACCATGGAACGCAGTGTTGCTCACTGCGAGATCACCATTGTAGTGATTTAGTCGATGATCGTACGTGTTGCACCGGCAGTTCGTGTGCTGGGCTCATGCAATAACTCAGTTTTAGTCATTGTGAACATAGTTTGATATCCGCTTGCTCGCTGGTGGTGAGATAGACGGCGATTACCATTGTATTGATTTAGTCGATGATCGTACGTGTTGCACCGGCAGTTCGTGTGCTGGGCTCATGCAATAACTCAGTTTTAGTCATTGTGAACATAGTTTGATATCCGCTTGCTCGCTGGTGGTGAGATAGACGGCGTTGTGAGAAGACCTTTAATTAAAATGAGTGGTCCTGGAGGCTGCCTTGTGCAATGTGTACACGAAAATATATAAAATGTGAAATTTCGTTTATTTTCCGGTATCTTGTTAGCTCTCACTAACTTGTAATTTTATGAGTATGTACGGCAACCGGAATATTAATATTGTTACGGTAAGTGTCCTAGCTCTGTGCGTCGGTTGATGACAATCAAATGCACAGAATAAGAGTGGAAATCAAAATTGGAAAACATATCTCGTTTTGAGATCCATCATGCAGTTGTTTGCAGTGATGTTGACACGCGGGGTTCTTGCAAGAGGCCAGCCGGTTCGTCATATTTGGTCTAAAAAGTGGGGCCCAGCGATTTTCCAAAAATAATGGCAAGAGATAGATATTTGGAATTGATCAGATACATAAGATTTCATTTCCGAACCACACGGACAGAGAGACCACACGGACAGAATTTTGTCTTGTGTCCAATGTTTGGAACCGATTGATAGAAAACTGCAAGGCTTGCTATATCCCAGATGAAAACATCACAATAGATGAACAGCTCTTTCCTACGAAGGCCAGATATCACACAATACATTGCCAGCAAACCTGACAAATTTGGTATCAAATTTTGGATATTGAACTAATGGCCGCTGATGTTGCTCTCATCATTCTTTCTATGGCTATTTTCGTAAAATCAAAATAATTTCCATCGTTCACAAGCTATTGGAATTTTCTAGCTTTGAATCTGAGCGGTTGAGGGCATCAGTCTAACAGGCAAGCAAATCTCGCCTTCAGAACTTGCATCTTTCAGTGCTTGGTACTCGTACACTGTTCCCACTGATGTGCTACCGTCACTCCAGACGAGACGTAATACCGGTTGATCCAAACTAAGAGTAGGGCACATCAACATCATTCCTTTGAAATCAGTCATCCTATTGGCGTGCAACAAATATAAAGCTCGATACGTAGCTTAATGAGCGCTACGTGCAAAATGCAATTTAGACGGCGGAATGAGAGCAAGTTCATGCTCACCTATCACCATTGACGTAATGATCAATCACAGTGCAGAACAAAGGATTCGAGTATTTGGAATGACAAAATAAAACGTTGAGCTTGCCAATGCGGCTAAGCATCGACTCCAACCTCTCCAATTTCTTCAAAAGAAAGCTTGTATGAGCTTTCTATCCTCTACTCAGTAGCACGTGCAATGTCGAGTAAAGTCACACTTTCTTGAGAGGAATTTCGTTGCCGGCATCTAATAATTGGTGCTCTCTCGGTACCGTCTGAACAACGGACATTGATTCGACACCCAAACATCAAGTTTAGTTAGTGCTGCAAGCCTGTACCCTCGGCCGGACTAATGTCAGTCAAGCCGAATCGCTATCAAGGTACCGAATTCCCTTTTTCTACTTATAGTGCATCACACTGGTACACGATTCATTACTAAAAATTTAATACTCGGTCCTAATCCTAAGGTAAGAGAAGCTTAATTATGTCTCTAGCTTAAGGGGACCGCCCTAGCTAAAAATCGAAAAATTTCACTTTTTTCTTTTATTAATGCTTTCTAAAGCTGACTTTTAGACGCGTCTAACGATGTAATCGGCATGTCTGTGCGTGCTGATTTACCCCAAAAGCTCTTCCCGTTAGATGACCAAAGCTAACTCGCAACCACTACCTACGACTGCCAAGCCGACACTGAGAAGTGAGAACAGCGTAGCTCGAGCCTCGAGCCTCGGCTGAGCTCACGTGGCGCCTTATAACTTTGCTTGGACTACAGTCGGTCGCAAAACGTGTGACTTTTGGTCTAACGAATAAGCAACGCCCGCGACGCAAGTCCACCAGCTTTGTACATTCTGTCAGTATTTAAAACACGGGTTATCCATGTATGCCAATTAAACCACAGCCTGCAAAAGTTGCGACTTCTGTAGTCTTCGAGGCAATGCACGCGGTATTTAACAATCGTAAATACTGCCGCAATCATTTGAATGAATAGACCTAGACCGAACTGTATCTTCCGGGTTCCGGCTGTAGGAACAGTATTTGGTAAGTTATAACTGATTGTGGTCGGCAATATCCCTTGGATTATCTCACGATACTTTACAACTTAGCTAGACGAAATTTTGCGCTCTATTACATCGACCATTCAACTTCTTTTCCACGTTAAAGTACACTTCCGGGCATAGAATGGAGTAATTTGGATATCAACAGGATTGAGAAAGAAAGTTATTGAGCGATCTGACCGTATTCCGTGTGGTCGGTCCATCTGCCTGCTTACTCCTGGACTTAAGTCTGCATTGCAGCGGCTCGCGTAATGTAGCAGGGATTGAATATAATTCGGTATTATGTAAACCGCCACAGCATTTGTGTAACAGAAAAAATGGAGTCTATAGGTTGCTACCAGCTACATCGATTGACTGTAATTAGCATCTACCTGTCCTATAGCATGAAAACCTATCATTCGACAATGAGATCTCAATAGCACGAGGATATGTTAGTCAGCATAACAGCACTCTGCATCAGCGGGCAAAACTTCGCTGGATGCTGCCGCCTAGCTAGAGCGCCACCGGCGCACGTTATAATTTGTGTTAGCTATAAGAAACCCTGACAGTTCCGGGTTAGTCTTACCACTCTAACAGAACGTTATATTTAATAAAGCAGGGCACTATATTCAACCCAAGGAGGGACAATATATATTCTTCGTGAAGGTATCGACAATCGAGGACTAAGAAAATTCACGTCAATGTACACACGAATAACAGGATACCTGCAGCCAACAAACTTAACGGGTAACGAATTTCAATACAGCGCCACGCCGCATGCGAGACTGCCTGTACGGGGTACGTCGACATCGCGATCCTTCCTTCACTGAAGTCAGAGTTACGCGCTACGTTAACAAAGTCGTCGACCGTCGACGGAAGAAATTTTCACAGAGCCCTAAATAGGCAAAGCTAAAAACCTTAGTTCTCCAAGTCCAATCGTCCAACGGCCATGACAGTACCGTCAATGGCTGCACACTGAAGTTGCTGCTGCCCTGAGAAGTGAGAATATCTGGGAGATTAGGTTTCTGTTCTGTGCTCAAGCCGCAGGCTTTGTACAGGGATGAGAAGTTTACAAAAATTTGAACTGAGGGATATGAAGCACGAACTATAATACTTGAGCTTATGTCTTGATCTGCTTCTGTAAGTAATGTTCATGTGTAATCCTATAACTAGCTTATAAAAACTGGCGAGGAGAGCGAAGTTTAGGGGAACAGGCGTTGCTAATGTCTTGTGCACTTATAAATATCGCAACAACCAAGTTCAAATGAACTACCTGCCATTCGCATTCTAATCTTGCAAAGTATCAGAAGAGCTATAAAATTGCGAACGGCTTTTTCGAGCTTTTGAAAGCAGCTTATTTCTTCAGAATTTTGGCTATCAAGTTGTATTCACAATACCTCATGGTAGTATTTCAGACCAAAACTGTAACTTTCTTGATCAATAATAGCATTTAGTAAATTGTTAATTACGTCGGCTGAAGAATGCAACTCGGGAAGTGAAGAAACTCTTGATTCTTCAGGATCTGGTGGATAATTAGATGTTGCTTGAGCGCCAACATGCGCACTGCACAGCCTAACACAGATGACACAACACTGATGACCGCTGGGAGTCTGGGACTCCTGGGAGCTGGCGGCTGGCCGCCTGAAGCTAAAGCGGCTGCCGATCGAGACTCAGCGTTGCAAGATGGTATATTTCTATACCAGATTTCACAAATCTGGTATTTTTTTTCTTTTTCTAACCAACGTTTCTGACGAATAGTTTCATTAAATTTAGAGGTATTAGTCTGTTTTTTTTTTTGTGGAATTTCTGGTATATTTCTGGTACTCTGAGATAGGCAACCTGGTATTCTCGCCAAGAAAAAACCTGGCAACACTGCACTCACACACTCACTTCAGCTGCTGTGCAGACGCCAAGCTGGTAGGGCGTGTGCAGTAATGGCTGACTCCAAGCTATTCACGAGCCGACTTCCTAATCAAGTTTATTGAAGAGAACCGCAATTAGTCGTGCTCGTGGAAGGTCCATAGCGCTGCCCGCCGCACAACACACGAGCACCTTCCCGAACGAAAGATAGTTACACACTAAATGAACAAATGACGCTGATTTGACGCAGGCGGCAGGCCAGCGTCGTGTCGGTAGTTAATAAGCTGCGCCAGGACAGCAGCTAGCCTCGTTAGGTGGATTGAATTTTAAATTTGAAAGTAAAAGGCGAGGACGAAGTTCGGTTTCAAGTCCGTAAGGCCTAAATTTCAGCCTAAAAATAATGAAAATTTACATTTATGAATGGATTTTAATGCTGTTAACATTGAGAAACTTTAAAGTATCTCTCACGCAAGAAATACTCGTTAAATAAATTTTAATTCAGATATAAACGTCACTTGAAAATTGAGCGATTTAATTTGGTTCGCTCTTCTTTTCTTGGTCTTTTCGCTTTTTGGAAATTTCTCGGAGTTCTTATTGTTGCTAGCAAAAGTAATGTATAAAATTTTAATTATGTCGGCTATAAAACGTCATCCATATCTTGCGCTCAAAAGACTAAATGGATCATATGGTCGAGTTTAATTTTGGGGTCTTGTAAGACCAAGCGGACTGAAATGTCGCCCTATATTATTTTTTCAATATACAATTTTTAATTTTCCATGCTCATCTATACACTACTTATTGACTTGATAAAAAATTATAAGAAAAATTTTTTGAAATGATTTAAAAGAAGTGGTCGTCAAAGGGTTGAACTAAAGTAAATGCAAACGAAACAGGAAGAGCCGTCCGCCTAACGAAGCTAGTTATTCAAAACCGTGTCGTTTTGGAGGCTTGAACGGGCGAAAAGATCTCCTTAAAGTAACAGAGTGTACTGTTTGGTTATTTCCTTCTAGTAATCTGTTCCAGTTGGAACCATCTCTCCTTCAGAATTCCTCTTGATTCGGTTCGCTTCTGGTGGAGCATTTCTGTCGACGTTTCGAGTTCATGCAAATCTGGCTGTGTACTTTATGGACATGGAGCCAAGTCCCGCACCGAAACGGTAGATTCCCGGCCATCTTGGTGCCTAATGTGAGCGTACGTTGGGTTAACATACAAAAGTTTCACTTCGTCAACCATTGAATCTTGCTTAGAATGACGAACGAATCTTCTCAGAAGAACTGGGCCTGGTGATTTTAACCAGGATAGAAGCGAAACTCCCATGTGATGATGACCTTCTGTGGAAAGCAAAGAACCGTTATGTGGTGTGGCATTTGTTGAAGTTGAAAGCGAGACCTGATTTAGTGCGATCGGTAGCGCCATTTCCCATTGATGATCTGCCAAATGGTAAATTTTCATTCTAAGTAGTACCGACTTCTACATAATTCCATAATACCTTTCGCACTGCGCGTTGCCTATACTACAAGCGGAGTATTAAGAGTGGTTCTACTTGTAGCCACTCTTCCGCGACAGGTATTCTTTTCTTCGAGTTCCGAAGACATGAAGGAAGAACCCCTGTCTGAATGGATATAGTTAGGCATGCCACAGAGGGTGAAACGATTTCCAGGCATTTGATCTCCGTGGAGCATTGCGGCGATTGCGCATTTGGGCATGGGTAGGCGAAGGGGAAGCGGGAACATTCATCTACTAATGTGAGGATATACGTATTTTTCTTAGCCGATGGAAGAGGTCCCTTGAAGTCGATGCTTAGGTGCTCCATTGGCTGGGTGGCTTTTATGAGGGTTCCATTTGGAGGACTGCAGAAACGAAGTTTCAATTCAGCGCAAATTTTGCATGAAGCACATGTACGTTTAACATCTTCGGTTGAGAATGGGAGGTTCTTCAGTCTAACCAAGTGTAGCAGTCGTCTAACCCCTGTATGACTAAGTATATTATGAATTTCGACGAGCGTTGATGACGAGGGGGCCGAAAAGCAGAAGATTTTTGTTAGCGCATCTGCAGTTACATTATCCTTACCTGGATGATATTTTATAGAGTAGTTGAATGATGCAAGCTCCAATCTCCACAATTGTATCCTGTTGTTCTTTATCTTTGTCCATTTCCTTCTGTCCAACATGAAGGCAACTGAACGTTGATCCGTGAGCAATGTGAATGGGCGTCTAGCCAGAAAATGGCTCCATTTACGCACCGCTTCCACGATGGCCGTTGCTTCCTTCTCGACTGCTGGGTAGGGAAATACTGCAATTCAATTCCATGAAGAGTCCAGCGTTGCCAACTGCTATATTTCTATTCCAGATTTCACAAACGTGGTATTATTTTAGATCTGGTATTGTAGCCGCAGCTTCATCGCATAGCGCGTAGCATTTGTTTAGTAGTTGATTAGTACTCACTGCGCTACTTGTAGCGTTGTAGGCGCTATTCTTTCTTTTGACGCCAGCCGGTAAGGTGTGGCGTTCAGACAGTCATCGTCAAGTTAATCGTTAGATGCATTTATTCCTGTTAATACCACATGTTAATTATGAATTTATACATTTCAGACCAATGTAAAATAATTTCAACCGTCAATTGTAGCCATGTCTCTTATACACATCT
>NW_025936207.1:0-33328 GCF_000764305.2 Hyalella azteca | reverse complement strand
CCAGGTTTTGGTGCATTGTAGTAGAACCTGTCTCTTATACACATCTAGATGTGTATAAGAGACAGCCTATGTTGGAACCATATACTACCGGGATTTTCTAGTCCCAAATATATAATTTTTACCATTAACATATATTTAATTATTTTTTACGGAGATGCAATATTCGGTCCAAGTTCATGATGATTCTGTAGAAAAATACGAATAAAAAGTTGTAGAACACATTGCCGTCACGAAAGGGTTAAGAGAAGTGTGGAAATTGGAAAAGTGTGGCTGTTCCTGGGATTATGGATGGAATGGATGTTATTGCATGGAATGATGGCGAGCTTGATAAGTTGGAGTTTTATATGTTCTTTATGTCTACACTATTCGACTGCTGATGTCACTAAATTTTGTAAAGAAACAAGCAATAAAAAGTATGGTATAATGGTAATAATAATTATAATAAGAAAATATGCGTTTAAAAATTGCTTTTTAGTGACAACATTTCTAAAGAATAGAGTGTCTCTGATGTTACACATCTACAGTGAATTTCTAATTTTATTTCCATATAATAAAGAAATTAATTATTAATTTTTTCTGATATACGAAAAAAATTTGAATTTTCAAAATTATTCATTGTGTCAATTGATTCATGCATTGTTCCTGACTTTACGCAGTTGTACAAAATTTCAGATCGATGGACAGGTAGAAGACTAGAAGTGTGTTGAATATCGATTATAAGATTTCTAGCAGACAAAATTATTTATTCAATTTGTTTAAATTGAAATTTTTTAGATTTTTAAAATCATACATCCTGTCAAGTGTCAAAGTGTCAATTGATTCATGCATTGTCTCGTAACTTTATACAAGTGTTCAAAATTTCAGATTGATTGGTGAGGTAGAAGTGTGTTGAATATCGATTAAAAGATTTGTAGAATAGTAGCAGACAGACAAACAAACAAACCAGAAGTGAAATTAAAGAGATGTGTTGTGATAAAATAAAAAGACAAAGTATTATCTAATGTTTTGGGAGCTAATAATGTCTGTAAAACATATCTCCAAAACTACCATGCAATAAGTGGGACCTAGCACAGTAGCAAGTAGCAATAGCCTAACCAACAAATCAACATATTTAAACTTAAATTATTCTCCCTCTCCTGTGCCATCCCATTTTTTTATTTAATCAACCTCTTACTACTACATCAACCTCTTTGGTGGATAGCTAGAGGTCAGCATAGGCTGCATAGCCCAAGTCCACAGAGCAATTCATAATTTCATATACCTTCCCGAGCGTAATGCAGCTGGGCATCTTCACGGCTTTTGATACAAAGCGCGCCGCCCATCACAACAGCGCCGTTCAGTCACAGGCCAGGCAGCCGCCAGAGCACATAAATGATGATAAAGGCTGGAGCGGCGGAGCCCAACTGGCCGGAGCGCAGCAGGGTCAGGTGAGCAGACCCTACCACAACAGCTACTCCTAACATAACGTAACCTAACCTAACCTGCGCTGCCTGTTGCGGTAGGGCCTTTTGCGCTCCGTCCGGCCAGTTGTGATGAGAGGTCATAATGTACACCATTTGCTGATTCAACACACGGGGATGGGACAGATACAGACAGGTTGGTGGCATGCATCATATGCACTGCAAGGCTCCAGCATGCTCCATCCGGGTGGTATAGAATTTTTTCGTGTATTGGCAGACAATGCTGGGCCATACTACGTCTGACTACCGTCAAATGAGGTAATAAGGGATAGTTTTGGGCGTTTTTTGTTAATAACTTCTTACCATGAAACATTTCATAAACAAGTTTGAGCTCATTCTAAATCTCTTTTGAGAAGGCTATCGTAATACATCTTAAAAAAAATCCATATGCTATGGGTAAGGTGACGCAAAATAAAAGTGTCCCAAATTACCCATGGGAATGGGGTAATCTGGGACACTTGACATAAAACTTAATTTTAAAATGTTTGAAGCATGCAGAGTGTACTCATCCATTACTAACAGTAATCTGAAGTCCTCCTCTTCCTTTGTAGATGATGTAGATGTAGCATAAATGACATTTTCTGCAATTTTTACATGTTTTTCCTTTATTGGTATATTACCTTATCCATACATTACCGTATTATTGACTTGATATCATTACCGTATCCATGAACATGCCATCAAGCATTTTCAATGGCCTTGTCCACTGCAAGCTTCATGTCGACAGCCATATAGCATTTCTTCTGTATCTGTAAGCTTACAGGATGGCTTGTAATTTAATTCAATTTTAATTGGGTCAATTGAATACTATAACAAAAAATATTGTAAAAAAACATCCATGAAACAGGAAGGAATATTTTAATAACAACCATCATATTTTTTGGAGAAATAAATCACAGTTTAGGACTTTAGGTTATTTACTTTTCATTCTATGTTGCCTGGGGCACAATTCTATCTATGGCAATCCACGAACAATTTTGTGATGACCAACGCTGCATTAAGTTTTCATTGAGTGAAATTATTTTCGCTGAGCAAATCAAAATTTTTTGTTGTTAATTGATTTTTTTTTGTTAGCTGGAGCCTTTGCTAATCAAGGTTCTACTGTAATTGCGTTTTCAGGGGTGTCCTTTGTTACCCCGTTTTTCGGAATTAGCCACCATTTTTTTGATGAGATGCACAAATACCGTCAATCCTGTTTTTAAGCCAACTCCTGTGCGCAACTTTTATTTACGTAAAATTTTGTAATACAGCAAATATTATTTTTGCAACAGACCTTTGCAGAGGTACTTTTCCAAAATCTCACTTCTCTCTCTTTTTTTCAGGGATTTTTGAGAGGTAGGAAATATATGATTTCTTAACTTGCTTTATGCTACATATTTAGTAGAAATGGTGAACTTTACACCACTATTTTTAGTTTTGCAATATTTTGATTAGCTTAGCTGCTGCAACATTTCCACAAAATGGGAGGATGACTGTCCTAATTTACCCCACCTGTCCCTTATTACCCCATTTGACAGTATATTTATGAAGCCTATGTTCATAACTAAGACCCTGCCTCCTAGGTAGGGTTTTTGTATGAAAAATGTATTATATTTTTATCTGCTTTTTTTCCGACAGATTTATCAAGCATTGCAAGTTTCCCTTGTGCAGTCATATTAGACTAAAGTATCTGGAGCTCACCAGTGTCTGAATTTATATGCTGAAGAAAGACAATGTTAAAATTATAAAATTTACAATATTCTATTCCCAAAATGTTTTGAATTTCTTTGAACTTATAATGAATTTTTTATAAATGTAAATGTTCTTTAGTTATTTTTTCCTCAACTTTATGTGCATTGACGAATAATAATAAGAATTTCAATATATACTTCTGAATGGTCTTTATTAAATTATGCTGCAATTCTATGACATCATGAGAATAATTTGGTTTTTATCAGAGAACCAACTTCTCTGACACCATTGCCGCCATAGGGAACAAGATGACTAACTGACATTATTCATCTAAAATAATGCTAGTGCTAAGATTTTAAGACCTCCATTGTCCTCCCACCCATTGACATTAACAGCCTTGTATCAAAACTCTGAAAAGAAACCATGATTATCATTTTAACCAGTTTTATTCAATTCATCTTTCAAATTTAATAAAAATTCTTGCTGACACTTTCTTTTATACAAAATTGCTGATTTATTTGTGATGCTTGCAGTTGACAACTTGCTGCACATCTCATGGTGTGACAGTGTGTGGGGTCCACATCTGAACGCCACCAATGTCATGGATTATTTCTCCGAGCGCTCCAATCCTTTTTACTAGCGTGACTGCAATAATGAGTTCATCAAGATGCAGCAGAATGCCCGCATTGATGCACTTGCGTAAGATTCAACGCATGCTTGCACTATTGTGGTTTTCATGTATATATATATATATATATACATGACAACAACGTCAAACCCCAAACTATACACTGCAATGGCCACTTCAAACGAGCGGGAGTTCTTCAAGAATCTGGTGTAGTCATTAAATTTTGCTTCAAAGAAGGTTGTAGACTTCTTCATTATTTTGACTGCATTGGAGCTGTCTCTTATACACATCTAGATGTGTATAAGAGACAGATTGTACATAGCTAGCAGCTNATGCAGCAGAATGCCCGCATTGATGCACTTGCGTAAGTTGCATAACATGCTTGCACTATTGTGGTTTTTATGTAGGTATATATATATATATATAGGTATATATATATATATTTTAAAGCACATTTTAATATATATATCTACATAACATTCTTACATCAAGCACATTTTAAACTTTCTAATACTATACAAAAATTAAATTTGGTTTGATGCAAATGCAGATGAGTTTAATTTAAATACAAATGCAACCATTAATGGCATGGCAGCCACATTCTTGCCTTTGCAATACCCCTGAAACCTTATTTGAATTTTGACTTTAATATACATTTGGTAATGTGTGATAGATAGTAGGAGTACTTAGAAGTAGGAAAAAGCCATAATGGGCAGCTGGAAATATTTTGTTGCCTATCAGGCTTTCATGCCTTTCTGCATATATATGAATTATTTAATATTTATTCATTTATGCACAAATGTTTGAAGACCAGGCTAGTGACTTCACATGGAAGCTTATAATATATTTTATTTCCACAATTAGAAAGTATATAAACTTATCTGAAGCACACTATCATTTATACAATGTGTGATGTATGAGATTGAAGTGAAGTAATTGTGCAGTCAGATGCAAGGTACAGAGTACATGCTACTGCACGCCCAGGACCCCATCCTGTACATCATCCGCAAGCAGCAACGCTACTCCCCCTCCCAAGCCACCCCCCTCGCTGCCTACCACATCATTGGCGGGGAGGTCTTCCAAACTCCTGATATTGGGTCCATCATTAACTCTAGACTCGTGAGTACTTGGATAATTTGTCTGCATGAGGCAGTAGGAATTGAAAGCAAAGAAAACCTCAAGTGTCTGATGGAGCTCTACTAACGATGGAGCTGGTTCCCAAAACATTTGCTTTTCAAATTCACGGTGAAGTTACTTGGCATTGCCTATCTTTGCTTATAAATGCTGGTATACTGATGAGATGGTGTGCAATCATTTCCTGTATTTAAAACTGAATGGTTGCTGTAGGTACTGCTTTAAAATTAACGGTGATCTTGATTCGAAACTGTGTTGCAGATTAGATGAAGGACTCTTGATATCAGTCCTATGTTATCTGATGCAAGTGTTTGTTTCTATGAAAAATATTATGCACGAATTTTAGAAAAACTGTAGAAAATTCTTATCCTGAAATGAACTAATGTATTAATGAGGAGTTTTATTTAAACCTGTCCAGCCCTCATGTCCCCAACCTGCATCTGTTCCATTAAAGAACTTCCTGCCACTGATATGTTCGTATTTCTGCCCAGGCCTCAACCATGACACACGTCAACAACTCGTTCACAGAGCTGGCTTCCTACAGTCAGTATCATCCGTCCAAAGGATACTGGTGGCACTTCCATAACAAACCTGCCTCATCACAGGCAGAACATCCCTCCAGCAACAAGGAGAACAAAGACAAGAAAGTTAGTGTGACCTTTCAGGCATTGGTATGATAATTATAATAAATATAAAAAATAGGGAACAAAGACAAGAAAGTTATTGGTTCCTCCTCAGGCTCTTGTATGATCCAATAATTATAATGAAGACAAGAACTAGGGAAACAAAGACAAGAAAGTTAGTGGTTTCTCCTCATGTTCTAGTATGATAATTATAATGAAGACAAAAATAAGGAAAACTAAGACGATAAAGTTTTTGTTTCCTCTTTAGGCTCTGGTATGATAATTATAATGAAGAGAAAAACAAGGGAAACAAAGGCAATCAAGTTAATGGTTCTCCTCAGGCCCTGGTAGAATAGCTATACCTAATAAGACATATTTTTACTGACAAATATGGCGTAGTTGACACAAAGGAAAATGTTTGCTTTTTTTTCACACTGTACAGGGGGCTGCAAGAAATAATAAAAGCACTAATTAGGTCTGTAACATGTGACCATTTTTAGAATTAATGTATATGTTGTTAAGCCAAAACATCAGGATGGTGATGAAACTATTGAGAATTGAGTGTAGATTAAATTTGAATGAATTTCGACTGCTGTAATAATGTGAAAGAATCAAGTTCTATACTATGCAATAGTTATAGTCAAGAAAAAATTGTTGCATAGTAATGTTTGATTTGGTAAAACAGATCATAGAGACTTTGTGTAGTTCGTCAGAAGATAGAGCTGTAGAAGTGATTGTAATAATCACTGTATAAATATGAAAAGTTTGCATTTAATTAAGCGTCGTTGATTAAGAATTAATTAAATATAATTGACAAGTTTGCATTTATTTAAGCGTCATTTATTAATAATTAATTAAATATAATGTATTAAATAATTTGATGTCATGCGGCAGGTGAGCAGCAAAGAGGAGGCGGCCACAGCGTTCCAGCGGCGTCGTGTGGACCTGCTGCTGCAGGACATCACCAGCAGGTTTCCTTACAGACCTGCGCAGGACGACTTCGTTGCTGCCGCTGCTGGCCAAGTCAGTTTAGAATCTCCGTTCTAAGACTCCCGGACGAGAGGAGCTTGTTCACTTAATAATTTTACTGTTTAACTTTTACTGATGACTTAATAATTTTTACATTTAAGAAGTACATTTAATTTTTTTACATTAACTTCTAAAATAGGTTATGTTCTGAATTTTATGTCATTCAAATTATTGGATTTTTTGTTGATGAAGAATTATACATATTTCGAATTTGATTTCCATTTTGCATATTTGTTACTGATAATTGATATGATATTCAGGGAGCAGCTTCCTCCAACGCTGTGACATCAGGCACCACCAACGTCACCACCGCCGCCATCACCACCACCACCGCCACCACCACTCCGGCTCAGGCATCACCTCTCGTCAAGACAGGTGCGTTGACAGGAGCTGTGATAAGAGGTAATTGACGGGGTCGTTGACAGGCTGGTAGACGGTAGCCGTGATAAGAGGTAATAGACAGGTGCGTTGACAGAAGCTGGTAGATGGGAGCCGTGATAAAAGGTAATAGATGAGGTCGTTGACAGGAACTGGACTGGTAGACGGGAGCCGTGATAGGAGGTCATAGACGGGGGTATTGACAGGACCTGGTAGACGGGAACCGTGATAAGAGGTCATAGATGGGGGCGTTGAAAGAAGCTGTTAGATAGGAGCCGTGATAAGTGGTAATTGTTGAGGTCGTTGTCAGGGATTAATATACAGAAGGTAATAGATGGGGTAATTGACAGTCCTGAGCTTGTAGACGGGGCTGGTAGACGAGGCATTGGCAGTATGTGAAGGAGGGGTAATAGACGGCGATGTAATGTGTACAGAGAGTGACGCAGTGCTGTGTATGCCCCGTGCTGTGTATGCCCCGTGCTGTGTATGCCCCGTGCTGTGTATGCCCCGTGCTGTGTATGCCCCGTGCTGTGTATGCCCCNCTAAGCCTGCCACTGATCACTGAGCCTGCCACTGACCACTGAGCCTGCCACTGCGTTTTTACAGCGCTGATGCAGTGGCGATGAGCTACTAGATGAAAGCTGGCCCTAATGTCTATGATTACACATTTCCTCCTAAATGACCTTTGAACTTCGTTGCTTTAGCTGTACATGTATATTGTATGTATAATATGTGAATAAAGTATTTTATGTAAGTCTCTATCCTCAATAAAAATAATTCGTCTGGTGATTAATCGTAACTAAACCTGATAATCCGACGGAGTAACGAGTTACTAATGTAATAAATGTAAATGCGGTTTCAGCTTTCATTAGGCCGTGGGCCTGCCCGCCGATTCTTAACATCACAGAACATTCACGACTTGTTACGATCTCGAACGCGCAACTCACTGCTTCAATTTTGCTTTGCTTAACCGCCCGGCCTCCTTGCCGATTCTGACCGGAAACTGGCGCACAGAGCTGGGATTGAACCACGTAGTTCGAGTTCACAATACCGGTACACGTAGGAATAGCATTTCAAACTTGGCCGCAACAGTCGCTCCAAGGAAAATATAAGTAAAGTGAGACTGCTTATATTTGGTCATTCTAAAACATATTATTGAATTTTTCGCCATGAATTCTGGCTTCATAATTCATTGAATCTTTGCTTAATTTGGAGTATTTCGACTTTGAGTTCAGGAAAGTGTCCTCGGGGTCGCAGGGCCCACGCTTTTGCTCTGTCCGAAGTAAGCGCTACGTCAGTAGAACTCTTATTACCAACAAGCACAGTTGAAGTACCTGAAGTTAACATCGTTTAGTCCTGCGTAATTATGTGTTATCTTCTGTGGAATACTTCACGGCTGAAATCTTCATTATAACATCCCAATGAATCCTAAAGAATTCGCTCAATGACTCAAAGTTTTTCAAATGAAATTCACAAGGATCTTATGTAGCATTTATCGTTACGTTTCATCAAATTCTGTCTAATTAAAAACAAGCTAATTTTTCTGGTAATTTTGTTGAAGAAGGATTATGGCGCAGCTTGTAAAGGAAAGTTATATACATTTGATGAGGATTCTGTTTAATTTTCAGGCGATATATTTTTGACAATATCTTGTTGATATTCCACACTTTCACGTGTAAAAAATAACGACAATAATTAAACTTTGTTTTTCGTGTACTTATCACGTGTTTGATGTATATTGTATGAAGATGATATAAACCTAAATGAAGTCACATTGAATGCATTACTGGAAAAGTAATACAAATCACGCGTTTTATGTCAGTTGCAATGGAACCAAAGGGGAAATGATTCCCCTGAAATAACGTACATTTTCTCGTAGGTTTTCTGGGCCTGCTCGCTTATGTGAGTCATAGTTATTTATTTTAATTTTTGACGCAACCTTGCTGGAAAATGTCTTGCTGTTCGAACATTTTAACAGGACAGAAAACAATATTTATTATCGCTTATATATTTATTTCCTCTGTAATAAGTATTGATAATTCGTACGTTAATACAGTTTAATGCACCAATACCGAGAAGCTCAAATAATAATAAAAATACATTTTACATCTAATAAAATTAAATATACAGCTGCTTAGGAGTATCCCATGAACAGTAATTACGATGGGCGAGACCGCTGGCAAACACGTTACGAGCATTATGCTTTAGTTACTCCTTGAGGACATTTTTTACCAGAAGAAAGCCGCGCATTAAAGTAACTAAAGTATAAAAAATTGAGATTTCTTTATCAAATTCTTTTAATTAAAATGATGTTCTCTTCAAAACGACTTATGCTGATGAGCAGAATGTAAGCTTGACATTTTCTATTAAAAAGACATATTGATGGAGCTTAGAATTGACACAGAGCAGATTTGGCTTGATAAGTGTTCACGCTGTTGTTTATGTCAATGAAGTGAGAGTTGCAGGCGACTCCCTGTGGTGTATGCATGGGCTCGAAGCCTCCGCCCTCCTCCAGCAAAGTTGGTTTAGCCGCCTAGCACTTTACCTCATATCGTACATTGAGAGGCTTTTATATTATGTAATTAGTTATTATAACCAAAGAACGACTCAATGAAAGAACGTTGATGACAATTTAAGGAAAGCTCTACATTCGCACTTCTATTTTAGTTACCAATAGTTAAATATATCTTTCTCAATATCAATAAAATTTTATTAAGAGCGACATTAAACTTTTTCTAATTATTTCATAGATAATATGAACTGTCACAATCGGTTTACAGTAATACATTACATATAAATCAGAGCAAGTCGATCATTTTGATAAAAACAAAAATATGTGAACTTCATGCCACCCATTTTGTACGCAGTTTTGGTGGTCTGCTTCGAAACTAACCCGATGCACTGTTCGGGCGCCACTGTCAGGAATTTTGGAGGCCGAAAGGCTTAAAATAGAATATAAGACGATATTCATGTCGTAACTAAGCGTACGATCTTATCGTAAATAGTTACGAATGATTTATTTTGAAACTATGCATGTAGATAGATACATAAATTAATTATCGATATATAAAGTAAAATCGGTGAAAATCCCCGATCATACACTGTAGGCCATCTCGCCGCGAGCAGTTATCACGTAACTGAAGAAGCCGACATTGAAGGAAAAGTAGACCGAAGTTTTCTCTTGCTTGTGAAACAACTGGACTGTCGACGCACCACTAGCGAGGTCTCGTAACGCCTGTTATAGCTCGCCAGGAGTCATGATAAGGCAGGGTGGCCGAGTGGTTAAAGTTCGAGCATCTAATTTGGAGCATTGAGGTGTGGGTTCGACACCAGCAGACAACTGTGAGAAGCTTTTAATCAACGTCCTATGTTAATTTAATATATTTTTCACAATTTTTTGACAAAACTCCCATCAGACAATGAATACCAAACAAAATATTCCTTCATGATGCCAAACCAGTCGACACGATTACAAAATTTAATCAAATTTATTCGAAGTGAGTTCGCATTGATAACGAAGATTTGTTTTTAGGAAAAGAAACCAATCTATCAGCAAAGCAAATTGTTTTAATTTCTATGAAAGATCCATCTCAAATGATATGAATTTTTGTGTGAATTTAAACACGAAAAATACACATTTAGTCATAATAAACAACGCATTTAGACACGAAATTATGTTTTAAAGTTGCTTGGTTCCATTTTGTTGTTTTATTTGAGATATTTTGTTTTATCTTATACTTCCGATGTCAAAGCTAAACGCGAATCGTAGCAAAATTTTTATCACTTTACTCGTCGCCTGTTCGAGCCGCACATGTAAAAATATTAGAGGCACGAGAAATTAACAGTCATGATCAATGCTATGTGGCACGAATCATTTTACTGACCAAGGCCACCTGCTGTATGTTGATTCTCCGGCTGGCTGACATGTTGAACGACGAAGTTTAGAGTAGTTAGGGATATATTTGCGATAAAGAAAATCGTCTGAAACCCTCGCGTGAGGATAACTAAAGCAGAGAAGCTGGCCCATTGCAGGTCCCATAATTCCGAGATTTTAGTTGTCGCTGCCTGCTCATGTCCCTGTTGAATACCAAAATCAAGTAAGGTATAATTTTAAAGGATTGGTTCTAAAAATTATATATATTTCCTGCCTTCCAATAATATTTTCAATTTAAATTTCATCTTACTTTCAGCCATCGTAACAAAACTTTGCTCAATGAGCTAAAACAATGTATATGAAAAGAATTTTCACTGTGCACAAAACAGTTCAAATGCTTCAAATTTCAGAGATATGGTTATATATATTCCATTAAAAAGACATGTTGATGGATCTTAGAATTGCCACAAAGCAGATATGGCTTGATAAGCAGAGCTGGGTAGCGCTACCTTGAAATGTAGCGGCGCTACCGCTACATGCTCTAAATGTAGCGGGCGCTACCGCTACCGCTACAGTCTACACCCACTAGATTGTAGCGAGCGCTACCGCTACCGCAACAATGAAGTGTAGCGCCGCTACATTAGCCGCTACAATGGCCAAAATTATTGGAAATCTCTAAATATTTATTGTTCTGCTATTGGGGTTTACTCATAAACATTTAATGATGATAAAACAAATCAATGCAACTTTATTGCAATTAACCTCACCGAACTAGTACGGGTTAGATACAGCAAATAAAAGTTACAGTTATTTTTATGTTTTACCTTCCCTACATTTGTGTGTACTTTAATCTACCAATCTAAAAAATTGTCCACATATACAAGAAACCTTGAAAGTAAGAACTTTGCTGTCCGACTGGAAAGAAGCTCGAGTAACACCATTGCTCAAAAAAGGTGACAAAACAGCCCCGGCAACTATCGGCCTGTCAGTCTGACAAGTGTTGTTTGTAAACTAATGGAATCGGTTGTGAGGGATAGGATTATCGATCACTTGACTGCTTACCATCTCCTATCAGATTGTCAACATGGTTTTATTGCCGGAAGATCCTGCAGATCCCGGAAGATCCTTTCGCCTGCAGGACGAAAGGGAGCCAGTGGATGCATTGTAGCTTGATTTTGCCAAAGCATTTGACAGTGTTCCGCATGAGCGGCTGTTGCGTAAAGTGAAGTCTTTGGGAATTGAAAGAAACGTACTCCAATGCATCAGAGATTTTCTAGTAGGTAGACGACAACGTTTCAGTATTAACGGAACCGTGTCAGACTGGGCACTGGTGCGCAGTGGCGTGCCACATTAAGGAAGCGTTCTTGGGCCTATTTTGTTTCGCTGCTTTTATAAACGATCTGCCAGAATAAGTGTCCAGCGTGTGCTCCATGTTTTTGCCGACGACACAAAAGTTTATAATTCAGTGAAGGATGCGTCAAATAAAGCGCAATTGCAAGATGATATTGACAGTTTGGTTAACTGGGCTGATACGTGGCAGCGGCTGTGTAATGCTAACAAGTGTAAAGTACGTCACCTCGGAAACAACAATGAACAGCAAGATTACAGTATGAGAAGACATAGTTGCAACGAAAGAGTAATGAGTGAAAAGTCTAGTGTGGAAAAAGATCTCGGAGTTTATGTCTACAAGGAGCTGAAATTTTATAAGCATGTTGAAACGCAAGCTAACACATCCAACAAACTTCTTGGACAAATCAGACGCTCATACGAGTTCCTAGATGCTGAAGCGACGAAGCAGTTATTTGTTGCTGTCGTGCGCCCGAATCTAGAGTTTGGAAACGTTGTGTGGTCACCGAGATTTGGAAAGGACAAAAATTTGATAGAGAATGTTCAAAGACATGCAACAAGGATAATTCCAGGCTTGAAGGGCAAATCCTATGAAGAAAGATTAAAGATTATGAAGCTTCCTAGCCTCAGTTATCGACGTCTGCGTGGGGACCTCATTGATGTACGTATACAAGTATACTCATGGTTTATACAAGGTCCCCGAAGGATTATTAGAATTTGAAACAAGAACCAACACCAGGGGCCACGGCTATTAACTAAAAAAACTTCGCTGCAACTTCTCCACGTGCCAACATTTCTTCTCGCTTCGAATTACCGACATGTGAAACAGCCTCCCCGATGACATAGTTGGCGCTCCAAGTATGAACGCGTTCAAGAACAGACTAGATAAAACTATGGAAAAATATATGTTCAGATTTGAAATGCCTAGCACCATGTCGAACCCGGTGGAAGTCGAGTAGCTATTGCAAACTATCGTCAGTCAAGAAAAGATCCGGTCAAATGAAACGATATTAGATCTTCTGTGAATAAGGCATGAAAAGGAAAAGAATAGGCGAATGTTATGAAACTCTAAAATAACTTGCGTGTGTCCGTCGTTGCCTGTAGCTCTCACGACGTCCGTAAATTAGGTTAGTTCTGTTGAGTACTTGAGTAATGAGTAGCTCCTTTCCGGCTTTGTGAGCCTTCAATAATTATTTTTAAATTCATAAAAATACATATTTCATAGCTCGCATGTTCCAATCATGCATTTATTTAAAAATAAAAATTAAAATTAACAGAAACTAAAAAGAGTAAATGTAAGGTCGTGAATCATAAGAAATCATCATAAATTTTAATAAATAAATTTTTAGTGTGAGTTTATTTAATAAAACAAACCACTGGACAGGGTGCCCCAGTGGTTAAAGTTCTGAGAATCAGGGTTGTCCTGGATTGGACCAGATGTTCTGCTACGTTAAGAATCGGCGACAGGCCTACGGCCAAATAAACACTGAAACAGCTAATATATTATTATCATATTATTATATTGCATGAAACTTCGTTGCCATTGCGCAGCGGAAAGCTTTTATAGAATAGAAGTGTCGGCACCGAAGAGATTTTTTAGCAGACCCCATTATGCGTTAGAATGTTAAAGTGATCTTCTCTGGAACAATCTCTGGCTTAAACTCTCTGCTCTACTATCTCTCATCTCTGACCTTGCCTTCCTCTTTCTCTCCTCACCAACTTTGTCTAAGTGAATATTTGACACATGGTAAGTTGCCGTTATAAAGGTTTGACACTGAATATTCTTTCGGAGTCACTACACCTCTAAATCTGTATCCATTAGCTAAAAAACCCTTAAATTCGCAATTCTGAAGAACATAATTTTGAAAGTTCATTACTTGTCCACCGCTCGTTGATTTAGTTGCTTATTGGCGAAGTGACAACTGCGTTATGACGTCATTGAAAATCCCCAAAGAACCTAAATGATAAAAAGAAAGTTCTAGCGATGAAAGAGTTATATCATGAATAGAGCAGCTCTGTAGTTACAGTTCTAGAGGACCACGAATGGAGCAGTGAGCTGCAATTCGATCCTAGCTTCCTATGACAGTTCTGGTCAAAATTGGCGAAGTGACTGAGTTGAGGAGAGGAGTAAGACTGAAGCAGTGAATTGCGAGTTCGAAACTCCAGCAAGCTGCAAAAATTCAACAATATCTAGAATCGATGACGGGACAAATTGTCTATTCAACGCTGATTTATCGGAACAGATCGAGTTTTAGATTTACTTTTTCCGGGAGTTCAAATCTGTTTCTTCAACTAAATTTTTAAAATACTATTTCTAGATGTATTTAGTTATCGTCAATTACGATATATACGAAGAGTGATGCATGTATTCAAATTAAGACATATCATTTTTCAACAGAAAAAATACCTTGTTCAACATACACATCAGGAAGTAGAAAAACGATCGAAATATTTTGCTTATTTATTGAAATTTCTTTACAAGAACATGAGAATCTTTGGAAAAACGAACGTAGTGAATGTTTTGATTCGAGGTGAATATATAAAAAGAATTTGAATGACTCCCGCCTTGCCGAATTACTTTTTTTATAAAGGGCGTGAATAGTTTCGTCTGTCATTCGTCTTTGAATGTAAATAATTAAATTTTTCCATTTTGCGATAGTTGAGCCCGGACCAGCTTCAAGTCCAGTTTGGGTTCCGCGTCCAGGTATTCTGATATTTTCTTAAGTCCTACATGTAGCGACACCATTGCTCCTGTCGGGTCTACGACTTGCCAACTCGTGTGATTTGTAATAAGCTCCTGCATTTGCTTTAAGTAATTGTCATATTTATCCAATGCCCAAGTCGGCAGACTGGGAGAGCTTCGTTTTGGTTGGCTACCGGGGTAACGGGCGTCATTATTATTCTGTGGCTTCTGCCACCAAGTTGCAGGCTGCTCTTCGGGGAGACGGGAGTGATGAATATCGTTCCCCAAATTAAATTTTTTGGTGGGTCGCTCTTCAGTGTAATATGAGTTGTAGAATTCATGTGACCCATTGGAACTTACAGAGGGGCGCTTTTCGGAGTAATTGAGTTGATTACAATCCTGCGCACCCTTAAATCTCTTAGCGGGTCGCTCGTCGGAGTTATGGTAGCTATATGAATCCTGCAGTCCATTCAAACTTCTTCTGGGTCGCTTTTCAGAGTATAGAGGATAATGACCGTCCTTGGCTTCATAAGAAATTGTTGTAGGTCCTTCTTCATGATAACGTGGTCGATAGAAATCTTGCGCCCCACTCCAATATCGCTCCTCGAAGTAGCGAGTGCGATTATTCTGTTGAGTTCCATTCGGGTTCCTTGCAGGTCGCCACTTTGAGTAGCGAGCGTGAGTGATCTCGTACCGTTCGCCTGCACGGCCACAACTCAGGCTTGCTCGCCTTTCGTGCTCCACGTGATAACGTTTGTTGCTGCTCGCTGGAGCCTGAGCTGAATAGCCGGCTGTAGACCATCTTTCTTTAGCAGTTAGTCCATCTGTAAGAGAAGATAAAAGTTCATAACAAAATATATTCCGATGTAATTAATGATTGAATGCAAAATAGTTTAAATCGTTAATGCCCACATGAGACATTATACCAGAATGAGTCCTGACTAGACAATTATTGTATATAATAATAAAATTCAATGTGAAATAAAGAAGGAGAGCATTCGTGTGGGAGCATCACAATATGAAAGAGATCATCTGCATGAGAAGCGATTGCACCGTTAACTGCTACTAAGCGACTGCAATGCGAACTGCTACCAAGCGACTTCAAACTGTTACCAAGCACTTGCAACGCGAACTGCTACCAAGCGCCAGTAATACGAACTGCTACCTAGCGACTGTATCGCGAACTGCTACCAAGCGACTGTAACGCAAACTGCTACCAAGCGACTGCAATTCAAACTGTTACCAAGCACTTGCACCGCGAACTGCTACCAAGCGCCAGCAATACGAACTGCTACCTAGCGACTGTATCGCGAACTGCTGCCAAGCGACTGTAACGAGAACTGCTACCATGCGACTGTAACGCGAGCTACTACCAAGCGATTGTAACGCAGACTGCTACCAAGAAACTGTAACGCAAACTGCTACCAAACGACTGCAACGCGAACTGCTACCAAGCGATTGCAGCGCGAACTGCTACTAAGCGATTGCAACTCGATATGCTACCAAGCGGCTGCAACGCGAACTGCTACCAAACGACTGTAACGCAAACTGCTACCAAACGACTGCAACGCGAACTGCTACCAAACGACTGCAACGCGAACTGCTACCAAGCGATTGCAGCGCGAACTGCTACTAAGCGACTGCAACTCGATATGCTACCAAGCGGCTGCAACTCGATGTGCTACCAAGCTATGCAACTCGAACTGCTTTCGAGTGACTACAACGTGAACTGCTACCAAGCGGCTGTAATTTGAATTGCTACAAGCGGCTGCGATGTAAACTACTACCAAGCGATTGCAACGCGAACTGCTAGCAAGGTACTGCATTTCGAACTGCTACCAAGCGACTGCAGTGCCAAAATATGGTTTAAGACGTTACTCTGTTTACTTCTTGTCAGTATTGTGAAGTGGACCCGACCCATGTGAGCAGCACTGCTCGAAACAACGCTGCGAGCATGTTGTTTGAATGCACTGCCTCGAGATATACGAAAATACTCCGCGTGCAATATGTTATTTTATTGGGGCATTATTGATTGCGGGCGGCATATAAAGAAAAAAATATAACTCAGTACTCACTGCAGTGAGTGACAGAGAGCGCATTTTCTCGTCGACGAAAAGTGAAGTCACGGACGGACAGACAGACAGACGAACAGACGGATGGACGGACATGGTGAGCACAATAGTGCATTTTTTCACAAATGAGAAAATGTGCTAAAAACAGTGTATTTTCCTCAAATTTGGTCCCTTTTGCGATATTTCATTACACTTTAAACAGTTTTGTAGCAATTCGCTGAAATTTGATCTCTAGGGGCTCAATAATTTCCGCTCATGTTGGAAATATCGAACGTAATGCAGAGGAAGTGCAGCCAACCGAAGTACTCGTATTAATATTTTATTTAAAAATGTATTCGTCATTAGAATCGTATTAGTGGAGAATACCTAGGTAGGAAAATACGGTGAGCGAAAATTGTGAGTTTGCTGTAATCTGCGGAGCCTGACAGGAGGAAAGCCTCGAGACTTGAGTTTCAAGCCAGAAATTTCAGGTAAACTAAAAAGAAGCAATAGTCTTGAACTGTGTACATTTATAAATTAGTTAGATGTAAAGCTTTTTATTAAGTTCACATTTTATTTTGTTTTTGCTAGCAGACTTTGATGCAAAAAAGTTTTTATTTCATATACGTATATCGGTAACCCATACGTGAGCACAAGTCAGTCTTGGCGGCCGAGTTATATAGTGCTTCCCGGAGACCCCGACAACACACGATTAGATCAAATTAATTCCTTAAATGTTTCGAAAATATTGAGAAACTCGATTGAAAATTGCATCATTCTATTAAATTATGCATAAATCCTGATGAATAATAATGAAGGAACATCTGTTAAAAAATCGACCTAGTGGTGTACATTAGTAATTAATAAAGCCTGGATAATCAAATTTTCACTTGAACTCACCGTTTGCTAGTGATGCCGATGAATACATATTTTTTTTCTCCGAGTAACACTTGAACACATTCGAGTTAGCACCAGTTTGCTCCATCACTGAATATAATCCGGAGAAAATTCTTAACAGTGCTTCACAGAACGTCGCAGCCGACAGAATGAGGATGGCTGTAAAAGGCATAGGCCTATATAGACAGCCTCTGGCGCACAAGACAAAGAAGACCGGCTGCGTGAGAACTACCGAGATGTTTGTCCAAGATACAGTCTAAAAACGTGCCCGCGTGGCATGATCTGCGTTATTATAAATCATTATAGTTTCAATGAATATTAGTAATATATTGTTTCTCTGCTTTATGGGCTTCGAACTGTATTTCAATCTTGGCAGGCATTACCAAATAGTTTCAATATATTCAATTGACAGGGGCCGAGGCGAGGAGGGGTGGTGTGGGAATGGGTATGCTCAGGTAGCAAATGACCTTTGTAGTCTCTTATGGTAAAGAAATATTTTTGCCGGAAAGTCATTTAATTTCGATGACATGGTACGTGCTAATTCGAAAAATCTCGAATAATATATTTCATTATGAAGAAGGAATTTAACTAGAAGGTCGTATATAGCATTTCCACATAAAATTGATTTTTTCTGACATTCAATTGCATTGTGTAAAAAAACCACGCCATTTCTTTTCAATGAAACCTTTAATTCATACGCAATTTATGATGTTAATTAGAATATTGATCACAACATCGAAGTTCATAAGAAAATTTTCATGTCCTGCTTGCCGTTAACTTGAATATTATGGGTCTCTGCTTCCTTATCGAATAGATCTTCGCTCGGAGTAACTGAACTCATCGCACCCATAAACCTTGAAATGAATCATCCAGCACAAAAGGAGTGAGAATCTACTCCTGCAATCTATCCCAGATGTTTAAGAATTATAGTTTCAGTTTCATTTCAATGAATTATTGCTTATCGGAATTTTCAATATTCAGAGTTTGCATAACAAAAATTACAGTATAATTTTAACGTTTCAAATTGGATTCTAAGTAATTTCACATGGAAAAAATTGCTCAGAATAAAAACGGCTTCTCTCAGAATAGCAACGAATAGACCAGCAAACGAATAGAGAAAGTTACTAAATTGTTTGATGTACCCAAGATAAATAATTTCACGGATAAGTGATGACTATATAACACGTCACTCACTAGAAGTACTGATGCAAAAATATCTCTCGTCTCCTAGTAACACTTAAACAAATCTGCGTAAACTCGAAATTGCTTCATCACTGGATTATTTTGAAAATTCTAGTGTAGTTCACTCACTGTCGCAGCCGTCAGAATGAACATAGCTGTTGGATTCATTGGCCTTTGTTTGCCTCGTCAATTGGAAAGGACAAAGAAGACTGGCTGCCTTCGAGCTGTCGAGATACATGACCAAGAAAAGGTGGACAAACGTATCCACATGGCATGAACGACGTTGTTGGTAATTATTGCACAGATGCAAAATATATTTAACTTTATCGCATGGGCCTCTAACTGTATTCCAATTTTGGTAGGTATTGGGATTTGGTTTCAATACACAACTCAGAGGTACATATACAGACGCAAGGTTTTGAGAATTTGTTGTATTTTAACTGATAGCTGTCAAGACAAATCTAACTGGTGAATGCTAAATTTTTTACCGACAACTTATTTAAATTTCATAAGTATATCCTCAATATCAGGTCACTTCTTAGCATTCTGCCATGGTCGCAAGGCATTAGAGAGAGGAGGCGGGTTAGGAGGTTCAGGTAGCAAACGACCTTCTTAATCTCTTGTGTTAAATAAATTATTTCTGCAGCAAAGTCACTTGATTTCAATTCCATGTCATAAACTAAGCTTAAAAATCTGAAATAACATTTTTATTGCCGCCGAAAAAATTCTGTCAGATGAAAAGAACCTGCCACGGTCACGCGTACTACCATTTCCCCAATATTGAATTTACATGACATTCAATTGTATTGTTTCGAAAAACCTCGCTATGACTATGAAAAAATTCGCTCATTATTTATATTGGCTATTACAATCTTGCTTACAACATTAATGGTTTATTGGAAACTTATTGGAGTCCTGCATGCCGGCAATTCGAATTATATGGGCCTTGGCTTCCTTCCAGATAAAATCATCGGTCAATTTAACTAAATTCATTGCACCCACAAACCCTAAATCTCCGTCTCAAAATGAATGAGAATCGACTTCTTTAAAAGATACTGGCTGTTTTGTTTATTGTATAAATTTTATGTCGTTGACACATAGCTTATCAAAATTTTCTAAATTCATGGTTTCGATCATACAAACTATAGCTTAATTTTAATGATAATTTATCATGTTTGACGCTTCTAATTGGATGCTGAAACCGTCATTTCTGAGAATAGAAACAAAATTACCAGCAAACTAAGAGAGAAGAAACCATTAAATTTTTTAATGACCAATTTGCACAAGTTCACGAATCAATGGTGAATATATTATTCAAATCTCATTCCTTGATACTTGATCCAGTGTATGTACGCCCATCTCTATTATATGCATCTCGAATCATTTATTGACACCATAAAATAACATTAATCGTGAGCAATAAAATGGATGCGACAAGAGCCCGCCACACATGACTGGGTCTCATCAACAGTGGAAGCAATTTTTTCATCGAGATGAAGGATGTCCTTTGAAATTCAAGTCGTGGCGCACAATTGATAATTTTTCGGGAACATATGCATAGAGCAAATCTCGAAGCAAAGTATTCCGTTCTTGGAATGCTACAAAAAATTACAACGGAGAGAAAACGGAAGGATGACGGAGAGCAAAACATATTAAAATATTCCCAAGAAGCATCTGTTCGCATTGGAAAATGATTCTTGTAGTTGATTTTCACCTCACATGGCCCGCGCCGTTTGTTTAACAATTTAGATACCGATCTGGACAGTCCACGGGACCTGCAGTTTCCAATGTCGGAAGCTGACATCCGTGAGACAATAAAGCGTGAAATTTTATGTTGTTCGCGCGATTACCAACGTGATTACATGCTCCGAGTTTTGCCCTTTACTAACTCTTATGAGCTGCAGAAGACGAGCCTTTCTTGACCGCCTGTAAATTCATTGGCATGCCTTGCTCATGGTGATGGCTCCAACCCGCATATTTCAACACTAAATATTTTTGTGATACATTCTAGTTTAATTGAATTCATTAACATTAAACCGGTTAAGTATTAGATGCTTAACTCGAGTATATCGCATGCGACTTCTCTAATAAAATTAGGAGGAAATTTTTATAATATATATTTCATGCGATAACTGATGGATTTCAATATCAGCAATATAGAAGTAGAGAGCTTCAAGAAATAATCTAATATTAAGTTATTAGGGCAGCATGACGGCACAGCCTGCTTTAAAGTTTAATTTTAAATTCTGATGCCACTGTGTACGAGAGCAGTAAATCACACTGCGGTGCTCAGTAAAAGCACACATAAATCACAAATCCACACCGGCACCTATTACAAGCTGGTGGTAAAATACACAAATAAGTTTTTGTCTCTGTATTTTTGCATCTTTCCCTTCAATTGCGAGCCCCGCCCAAGTAAGCGATGTACAGAAAATCGTTTCAGACATCGTGAAAGCAAAAGCCACACGCAATCGAGCGAGATTTTCTAGCTTATGGTGGACAATAAGAATGAGCAGGAATGAGTCGGATTAAACGATTATTTATTAGGCCCCTGATACCACACACCGAGTGTGATTTTTCCTCAATTTTTCAAATGATTTGCATAAAGCGAAAAGTTTCAAATGCCTACATGACTATGATGACTCTGGACTGGAATACGAAATTGCGCTGCACGATCTACCGGCACGTTACATGCTCTACCTGCAGGCTGCATGCTCTACCTTCGCGCTGCATGCTCTACCTGAGGCTGGTTGCTTACCTGCCGGCTGCATGCTCTTTCTGCACGCTACATGCAATTCCTGCACGCTGCGTGCTCTACCTGCACGCTGCATTCAATACCTGCAATATGCATGCTCTATCTGAGCACTGTACGCTGGCTTGCTTACGAGCCTATTTCTATAAGGACAGTTAGTCTTCTTTATTTATCTAATCATAACTCCGACAATTCACATCTGGATTTTATCCAAACATTTTAATCCACATTGTCCCGCAAAGTGCGAGCTCATAACACTGGGCAACAGCCAAAAACTCGTCGGGGGTTTGTTAGCTAATTTAGACTATTCTTGGTGTTCTTCGTGCGAATATCACATTGATTTTATTCAAACAGATCATGTACAGATACAGCAACAGGCATACATGACGAGCAATACATATGCTAATATTTGCTTGCATCAGGGCATGCGCCCAATGAAGGAGACGTACCAGGGTAGGTGGACGCTGTCATGATGGCCGACTACTTATGGTCGTGGAAAAGAGACGACCCTGCAGCTGTTCATACACGAGAATAAAGGAAATAAAGGAATAATATATAATTATAATAATATAATTTCCTTTATAATACACGAGAATAAAGGAAAGGCGTGTAACACTCATTCATATATTGATAGCATGATAATTATGCTTATCAAATTTGATGGATTAAATAAAGAGTGAATGAAATTGGATAGCGAGACTTTTATATCTTGAGTACAACGTAAAAAATCATCAGATAGTTCTCAGCTGATGACCCGCAAAAATTAATTTTTATAGTGAAAAATCAATTTAAAAAAATTCATAAAAACTCGACGTGGTTGAGCAAAAGCACGGTCATTTTTGGCCACAGAGCATTAAAATAAGTATAAATCAGCTGGAAAGCCGTGGATGATTTTCAAAACATTTTTTTATGCTACCCTGTTGCACGCGCTCTACCTTGGGCTGATTTAAAATCAAACGGCAATCCGTGGCGATTGGCACTGATAACTATGCTACGGAACGGCTAAGAAAAATAAGTGTTAATATGAATTCTCGATCATGATTCAAATTTAGTGTGGCCACAATGATGAATAATAAATGAAGAATTGCCAGCCTAGATTTTTTAGATTTTTCCCCCATTTTCTACATATTGTCAAAGTTGTCTTCAAGTTAGTTCATCCTGTTTCTCAAACGTTCAAGTTGATACTTCCGCTTTAGTCACGGTGGCGTTATCGAATATATATTCTATAACTTTGCTCCTCCTTGTGCTTTTGAGTATTAATTTCCGTTATACTCTGATTAAGGCTTCGATCTACGTTGACTCCTTAATACTTGCATAAGAAGCCAGTTTTATTAATACCTTCATACAGTACTTATTCCATTGTTGCTGGCTTCGTTGGGCTTTAGCACGGCAACAGTAGTGACTGCCACTATAAAGCACCCTATTGCTAAACGGGATTCATTATCATGTTACTTGCCTTACCTCTTTATCATGGTACTGGCCTCATGTATAGGATTATTGGGTCAGTCCGTGGCTAGTGGCAACTATCCATGAGTACACTACTGCTCAGGAAAATAGGGAAAAACTGTAAGTATATTCGATGAAACATGAGCGTAATGAATGAAATGGCGGCAGTAGCAAAGCAGTCGTAGTCTTGTTCTTAGTAGAATTATATCGTGGAATTCCAAGAGAAGCATATGCGCATTCACGCCAATATTCTAAGATATGCGTATTCATGCCGTGGAATTCTAAGAGAAGCATATGCGTATTCACGCCAATACAATGCATGCTGTCCTCTTCGCCGCGCACGAGCGATACCTGTCGCGCGGTGCAAAGTATGTGAGCGCTGGCATTGCGCATACGATGCGTGGCCAGCGAGCACCGCAGCGTGGCATTACGGATGACTTACCACGCTGCCTAAGCTTGTCTGAAGTGCCACAACGTACGTGTGTTAAGGTGGGTCTGAGAATTCGAGTACACATATCTTCCAGTGACTATTTTGCGAGTGCATTGCTGTCTTCTCTGTGAATGAAAGGTTACATAGGCCATCTAATAGAATCCAACAAGGAAGATGACATATTCATTGAACCACTTGATGTTCATAACCTCCTAGAAGACTACTATGATAATGAAAACTTGGTTTGAAGCAACAACCTATAGATCAACTTGTGCACGGACAGCTCTAGGCTCCCTCAGAACTTTGTTTACATAAGGAACTTAGCAACTGTTCCAACGTATTATCGTTCACAAGTTACCTGTCCTTCATCGACGAAATGAATAGAACTACCTACTGTACAGTGTCGATTCATGCGTGCATTGCTTTCTTCCTGGTCAATGATTTTGTCGGAGATATTGAATTATATATGCCTATAATTAATTAAGCCTCATTGTGAGAAAATGCCAGATAAAATTTTTACTAACTCAAAAATTAATATAAAACCGATTAAGTCAGATTTTGTACTCGCATCGTTTTAGTGGTGGCATATGGTATCTGCTCGCATCTTTATAATAAGAGTAAATATTTTTTTCATTTGTAAACCATTTAAATATATCGTAAGTATCAAATAATATCAATTTAACGTAAATCCCAAACATTTTTCCAGGAGGGTAGGGGTTAAATATAAATGAAAAGTTTAAATTTAGGGTAGGAGTAAGAAATGAGACATCATTATGAAATTGGGCATAAAAGCTGTATTGCACAAATTTCGATGTCTATTGCATAGCGGAGAGTTTTTTTTTTGTAGAATTTATCTCGCCTATTATTAATTAAATTCGTAAAACCGGTCTTTTCTGAAACTATATTTGGCTTATACCCTCTGCGCTATTATGTCTCCTCCCTGGCCTTGCTTTTCTCGTTCTCTCAACCCAAATTATATAAATGAATATGTTTCGCATGGAAGATTGCCGTTTCATATGTTCGACTCTTAATATCCTTTCAAGGTCACCACGTTCCAAATCCAGCAGATAAAGTACGCTCAACTTGACATATCCGCAGAGCATGATTTTGATTGGTTCATCACGTGTTCACTGTTCATTGATTCAGTTGCTTAATGTTCGTCAAGTCGCCATTGAAAATCGCATAAGAATTGAAATGGTAAGAAGAGGATTCTCACGAAGAAATATTTATTTCATGGACAGGGTACCCTAGTAGAAAACAGCTTCTAAGTAACACGATTGGAGCGTGGAGTTGCGGGTTCGATATCAGCTTTCTGTGATAGTTCTGGTCAAAATTGGTGAGGTGGCTGAAAATATGAGAAGAGCAAGATTAAAGCTGTAAATTGCGAGTTTGAAACTCCAGCAAACCGCAAAAATTCAACAATATCTAGAATCGGCGATGAGACAAATTTTACCTTTTCAACGCTGACTTATAGAATGTTAAGGATATCGATCGAAGCCCAGTCTCGTCCAAGTGTGTGCATAATTTGTGCAATCGGTCTCACAGCTTCAATTTAATTTAAATGTAACTTGTACAAAATGCCTTAATTATTTCACACTGCATCTTCCTTTATGTTACGTCTTGCTACATTTCAGGTCATCTGTTTAATCTGAAAAAACGGAGCGTTTCAGATGGCACCTGAATACAACAGAAGCTGTCGTTGTCCTCCCATTCTGAAGTTTGGCCAGTCTTCTCAGTCTGAAGTTTGGCGTAGTCTCTTGTGGTACCCGGCTATGGTGACCCTTGATACATTCTCTTCGCGCGCCGGGATGATATTTGACCGCGGCTAACCCGTCCTCCAACTTCCTTCGTCATGCTGCTGGGGACCATGGTCACTGGTGTTGTCCACTCCCACGGGACAAGGCGTGAAATAGGGACAACTCTGGTGGGTGGCATAGAGACTAAGGTGCGGTGTCCCTGCCTTTCCTGATTTTGTTAAATTTGCAATACTAATTAGTCTTCCCGAGTTGTCAAATTTAAATGATAGCAGTACCTTCAATTCTTTAAACTTTGCGAATTAAATCAAGAAGCTTGTGAGATCGATTGTATTGGTTGGGTGAATGCTTTATGTATGGGTTCAATCTTGTAACCGGTAAGCCATACATGAACAATATTTCATCTAATTTCATCTTACATTAAATCGTCCCATTCTCAAATTTCATCATTTATTTAGACTCTGTGATCTCTTGGAGTTTCGGCGGGAGTCGATGGGAGAGCACCAACCCTATGCTGTTCTCCAGGTACAGCGGTTCTTACCGGCAGCCATAGTTAGAAGGGAGACAGAATTTCGACTTTGATTTGGACTTCGTCCTAATTTCAGTGCCATCTGTTTGACACTATATCGTTCAAAAAAACTTCCTTCCACCGATTGATAATATACTTTCTGCCCAGCCTTTTCTTCATGATAGGAGCAGATTGAGTTTTAGGGTACGCACACAGTGAAAGCAGGTTGCCAGCGTGCTGGTTACCTGCTCAGGCTGGCGCCTGAAATAAGCGCGAGAGGTTCACAGAGGAAGCAGGTTGCCAGCGTGCTGGTTACCTGCTCAGGCTGGCGCCTGAAACCAAAGAATACACAAGCCTATTCGTACAGGTTTTCACTGTGAACACTTACATTATTATCTTATGTTCATTAATTCTTGTGGCAGGTTGGAGCAGGTTGCCCGCGCGGGCAAACCTGCTTTCACTGTGTGCGTACCCTTAGATGTACTTTTTCTAGGAATTAAAATCTGTTTATTGAATTAAATTTTAAAATACTTTTCTTATTTGTATTTAGTTATTGTCAATTATGATATATACGAAAAATGATGCATGTATTCAAGTTAAAACATGTCATGTTTCAACGGAAAAAAATACCTCGTTTAACATACTATATTAGGAAGTTGAAAAAAAACGATCGAAATATTTTGCTTGTTTATTGAAATTTCTTTACAAGTACACGAGAGTCTGGAAAAACGAAAGTAGTGAATGTTTTGATTCCAGGTGAATATTTACAAAGAAGACTTTTGAATTACTTCCGCCCTGCCGAGTTATTTTTTCATAAAGGACATGAATTTTTTTCGTCTGTCATTCGTCCTTGGATGTAAAATAATTAAATTTTTCTGTGTTGCGATAGTTGAGCCCGGATCAGCTTCAAGTCCAGTTTGGGTTCCGCGTCCAGGTATTCTGATATTTTCTTAAGTCCTACATGAAGCGAAACCATTGCTCCTGTCGGGTCTACGACTTGCCAACTCGTGTGATTTGTAATAAGCTCCTGCATTTGCTTTAAATAATTGTCATATTTATCCAATGCCCAAGTCGGCAGACTGGGAGAGCTTCGTTTTGGTTGGCCACCGGGGTAACGGGCGTCATTAATATTCTGTGGCTTCTGCCACCAAGTTGAGGGCAGCTCTTCGGGGTGACGGGAGTGATGAATATTGTGTCCCTCATTGAATCTTCTGGTGGGTCGCTCTTCAGTGTAATATGAGTTGCAGAATTCATGTGGCCCATCGGAGCTTACGGAGGGGCGCTTTTCAGAGTAATTAAGTTGATTACAATCCGGCGCACCCTTCAATCTCTTAGCGGGTCGCTCGCCAGAGTTATGGTAGCTATATGAATCCTGCGGTCCATTCAAGCTTCCTCTGGGTCGCTTTTCAGCGTAGCGGGGAAAATGACGGTCCTTGGCTTCATTCAAAATGTTTGTAGGTCCTTTATCGTGGTAACGAGGTCGATAGAAATCTTGCTTCCCATTCCAATTTTGCTCCTCAAGGTAAAGGGCGCAATAATTCTGTTGAGATCCGTTCGAATTTCTTGCAGGTCGCCACTCTGAGTAGCGAGCGTGAGTGATCTCGTACCGTTCGCTTGCACGGTCACGACTTAGGCTCGCTCGCCTATCGAATCCCACGTGATAACGTTTGTTGCTGCTCGCTGGAGCCTGAGCTGAATAGCTGGCTTTAGACCAACTTTCTTCAACAGTTACTCTATCTGTAAGAGAAAAAGAAAATTCATAAAAAATTATATTCCAATGGAATTAATGATTGAATGCCAAATAGTTTAAATAGTTTTGCCCACATGAGACATTACACCAGTATGAGCTCTTAATAGACAACCATTTTATTTGTTAATAAAATTCAATGTGAAATAATGGAGGAGAGCATTCGTGTGGGAGCATCAAAACATGAAAGAGATCATCCGTATGAGAAGCGACTGCAATGCGAACTGCTACCAAGCGACAGCAACTGGGACTGCTACCAAGCGAATGCAACTAGAACTGCTACCAAGCGACTGCAACGCGAACTGCTACCAAGCGAATGCAACTCGAACTGCTACCTAGCGACTGTAACGCGAACTGCTACCAAGCGATTGCTACCAAGCGACTGCAACTCGTACTGCTACCAAGCGACTGCAACGCAAACTGCTAACAAGGGACTGCATTTCGCACTGCTGCCAAGCGACTGCTGTGCGAACTGCTGCTAAGTGAACTAAAATATAGTTTAAGATGTTAATTTGCTCACTTCTTGCCAGTATTGTGGAGTAGACTCCTGTAAGGAGCATTGCTCCAAACATTGCTGCGACCATGTTGTTTGAATGCACTGCCTCTTTAAGTACGAAATTATTCCGTGTGTAATGTGTGCTTTTAATGGGGAGTTACAGACATACAGGCATATACAGAAAAAAATATAACTTGAGGTCACGGACGGACGGGCAGACAGACGGACATGGCGAGCACAATAGTGCACTTTTTCCATAAATGGGAAAATGCGCTAAAAATAGAGTATTTGCATCAAACTTGGTCACTTTTGCGATATTTCATTACACTTTAAACAGTTTTAAAGCAATTCGCAGAAATTTGATCTCTAGGGGCTTAATAATTTCCATTCATGTTGGAAATAGCGAACGTAATGCAGAGGAATTGCAGCCAACCGAAGTACTCGTATTAAAAATTATTTTAAAAAATTATTCATTATTGGAATCATATTAGTGGAGATTATCCAGGTAGGAAAATAAGGTGAGCGAAAATTGTCAGTTTGCTGTAATCTGCGAAGCCTGACAGGAGGAAAGCCTCGAGACTTGAGTTTCAAACCTCAAATCTCAGGTAAGCCAAAAAGAGGCAAAACACTTCAACTGTGTACATTCATAAATTAGTCAGATGTAGAGCTTTCTAATAAGTTCACTTTTTGTTTCGTTTTTGCTAGCAGAAGTTGATGCAACAAAGTTTTTCTTTCATATATGTCAGTAACCTATACGTGAACCCAAGTCAGTCCTGGCAGCCGAGTTAGTGCTTCCCGGAGACTTCGACAACACACGATTAGAGCAAATTAATTCCTTAAATGTTTCGAAAATATTGAGAAACTCAATTGAAAATTATATTCCTCCACTAAACTATATGTCAATCCTGATGAATAATAAATAAAGGAAAATCTGTTAAGGAATCGACCTAATGGTGTACATTAGTAATTAATAATGCCAGGATAACCAAATTTTCACTTGAACTCACCGTTTGCTAGTGATGCCGATGAATACATTTCTCTTTTCTCCGAGTAACACTCAAACACATCCGAGTTAGCACCAATATGCTCCATCACTGAATATAGTCGGGAGAAAATTCTAAGCAGTGCTTCACAGAACGTCGCAGCCGACAGAATGAGGATGGCTGACTGGCTGTACATAGAACGCATAGGCCTATATAGACAGCGTCTGGCGCAAAAGACAAAGAAGACCGGCTGCGTGAGAACTGCCGAGATGTTTGGCCAAGATACAGTTTACAAACGTGCCCACGTGGCATGATCTGCGTTATTATAAATCATTATAGTTTCAAAATGTTATATCAAGTTGTTACTCTGCTTTATTGGCTTCGAACTATATTTCATTCGTGGCAGGTATTACTAAATAATTTCAATATAAACAACTGACAGGGGGCGAGGGGAGGAGGGGTGGTGCGGGGAATGGGTAGGCTCAGGTAGCAAATGACCTTTGTAATCTCTTATGGTAAAGAAATATTTTTTGCCAGAAAGTCATTTAATTTCAATGACATGGTACGTGCTTTTACGAAAAATCTCTCGAATAATATTTTTCTTTATGAAAAAGAAATTATTTCACTTAACTAGAAGGTCGTATATAGCAGCATTTTTCACATAAAATTGAGTTTTTCTGACATTCAATTGCATTGTGTAAAAAAACACGCAATTAGTTTTCAACGAAACCTTTTATTTTTACGCAATTTATGATATCAATTAGAATATTGATCTCAACATCGAAGTTCATAGGAAAATTTTCATGTCCTGCCAGCCGTTAACTTGAATTTTATGGGACTCTGCTTCCTTATCGATGAGATCTTCGCTCGGGGTAACTGAACTCATCGTACCCATAAACCTTGAAATTAATCATCCAGCACAAAAGGAGTGAGAATCAACTCCTACAATCTATCCAGGAAGTTTTAATATTATAGTTTCAATTTCATTCCAATAAATTATCGCTTATCGGAATTTCCAAAATTCAAAGTTTCGATTACAAAAATTACAGTATAATTTCAACGTTTCAAATTATATTATAAGAAATTTGCATGGAAAAAATTTCTTAGAATAGCAACGGTTTCTCTCAGAATAGCAACGAAATTACCAGCAAACGAATAGAGAAAAAGTGTCCAAATTGCTTAATGTAACCAATAAAAATAATTTCAAGCATAAGTGGTGAATACATAACACGTCACTTACTAGAAATGCTGATGTATAAATATCGCTCGACTCCTAGTAACACTTAAACAAATTCGATTAAACGCGAAATTGCTCCATCACTGGATTATTGTGGAAAATTCTAGAGTAGTTACTTGGTGTCGCAGCCGTCAAAATGACCATTGCTGTTGAAGGCATAGGCCTCTGTTTGCCGCGTAAATTGGAAAGGACAAAGAAGACCGGCTGCCTGCCTGCTGTCGAGATATATGTCCAAGGAAAGGATGGCAAACGTATTCACATGCCTTGAACGACGTTATTGATAATTATTGTACAGATGCAAAATATTTTTAACTTCGTCGAATGGGCCTCTAACTGCATTTCAATCATTGTAGGTGTTGGGTTTTTCTTTTCAATACACACTTTAGAGGTTTAGACGCAAGGTTTTGAACACTTGTATTTCAACCGATCGCTGTCTACTCACTTAAAACTGGTGAGTGCTATATATTTTGCATGATTTATGTTAAAATGACAACTTATTTGAAATTCATATGTACGTAGATCCTCAATATCAGGTTACTTTTTAGCACCCTGACTGGACCTCAAGACAGTTTAGAAAGGAGGGGGGCTAGGGGGTGGAGGAAAGGTTCAAGTAGTAAATGGCCTTCGTAATCTCCTGGGTTAAAGAAAATGCTTTCTTCTGCAGTCACTTAATTTCATAGGCATGTCGTAAACTAAGCCCAAAAAGCTAGAATAACATTTCTTTTCCCGAAGTAAAAATTCTGTCAGATGATAAGAAGCTGTCACGGTCACGCATACTTCCATTTCCCTCAAAATTAAATTTGCATGACATGAAAATGTATTGTTTCGAAAAACCATGCTATAACTATTAAAAAATTTGTTCAATCGTACATTGATTATATTGTCTATAAGAATTTTGCATACAGCATTAATGGTTTGTAAGAAATTTGTTATCTTATAATATAATACAGCGGTTTCAGCGTTTATTTGGCCGTGGGCCTGTCGTTGATACTTAACATTGCAGAACATCTACAGCTTGTTGCGGGCTTGAACTCGCAACTCGCTGCTTCATATATTCTTTGCTTAACCTCCCGGCCTCCTTGCCCATTCGGACCAGAAACTGGCGCACGGAGCTGGGATCGAACCAGTACCTCTCTGCTCCAATCTTGGCACTCTGAATTCTAACCACTGGGCCACCCATTCTTTCCTGCAATAATTTGAATTTTATGGACCTTGGCTTCCTTCCAGATAACATCTTTGGTCGATGAAATAAATTCATTGCGCCCACAAACCCCAAATCTCCATCTCAAAGAGAGTGAGAATCGACTTCTACAATCGATGCTTGATGTTTTGGAATTGTTTCAATTTCATGACGTAGGTACATAGCTTGCCGGAATTTCCATAATTCATGTATTCTATCACACAAATTACAGCTTGATTTTATCGATAATCTATAATGTTTAACGTTTATAATTTGATGCTGTAAAATTTGCCCTGAAAACAGTCGTTTTTAGAATAGCAACGATATTATTAGCAAACTGTGAGTGAAAAAATAATCAAATTCACTTATGTGACCAATGTGAACAAGTTCAAGAAACAATGGTGAATAAATTATCCAAATCAGATTTCTTTGTACATGATTAAGTGTAAATACAACCTTCTGTGTAGTAAGCATCTCAAAACATTCATTGACGCCATAAAATACATTATTTATGAGCAATAAAAAAATACGACATGAGCAACAGCGGGAGTAAGTTACCTACTTATTGAGATGATGAATGTCCTTTGAAATTGAAGTCGTGGCGCACAACTGATAATTTTACGGAATTATTTGGACAGAGCAAATCTCAAAGCAATGTATTCCGTTTTTGGAATGCAACGAAAAATCACATTCAAGAGAAAACGGAAAGACAGCAGAGAGCAAAACATATTACAATATTCCTAAAAAGCATCTGCTCCCAGTCGAAAATGATTTTTGAAGTAGATTTTCACCGCATACGGCTCGCGCCGTTTGTTGAACAGATTTTACCGCCGATCTGAACAGTTCACGGGACCTAGAGTTTCCAATTTCGGAGGCTGACACCCGCGAGACAATGAAGCGTGAAATTGCATGTAGTTCACGCAATTACCGAGGTGGGTACATATGCTTCAAGTTTGGTGCTTTTCTAACGCTTAAGATCTGCAGTCGACGAGCCTTTCTCGACCGCCTGTAACTCGATTTGAGTGAATTGCATGCAAATTCTTTTATCAAATTAAGAGGGAATTTTTATAACCTATCTTTCAGGCGATAACTGATGGATTTCATTTTCATCAATACAGAAGTTTCAACAGAAAAATGAGTTTCAACAACAGTTTCTTGAATACAGAGTTTCGAGAAACAAATTACTATCAAGTTATTATAGGCAGCATGATGGCACAGCCTGCAATAAATGCGAATTTTAGTTTCTGATTTCACCCTGCACGAGACGAGCAGCCAATCACTCTGAGGTGCTCGGTAAAATCGTACAGAAATCACAAAGCCACATCCCACAAATTACAAGCTGGTGGCAAAACGCACAAATGCTTTTGCCTCTGAACTTATGTATCCTTCCCTTCAAGTGCGAGCCCCGCCCAAATGAGCGATGTACAGAAAATCGCTTCAGGTACACAAACATGCATGCAATTGAGCGAGATTTTCTAGATAATAGTGGACAGTAAGATTAGGCAGGAATGACTTGGATTAAATGATTATATATTAGGTCCCTGATATAACACACCGAATGTGATTTTTCCGCAATTTTTCAAACTCAAATGGTTTTTAGAAAACGAAAAATTTCAAATGCCTACATGATTATGGTGACTCTGGACATACGGTGTATGCAAATGCGTTGCAAGCTATACCGGCGCGTTACATGCTCTACCTTCGCACTGAATGCTCTACCTGCGTGCTGCATGCTCTACCTGTGTGCTGCATGCTCTACCTGCGCGCTGCATGCTCTACCTGCGCGCTGCATGCTCTACCTGCGTGCTGCATGCTCTACCTGCGCGCTGCATGCTCTA